>NC_085866.1:5868342-5875842 GCF_034702125.1 Engraulis encrasicolus
GACAGGTGAGGGGGCTGTGGGTGTTACAACAGAGCCCCTCTGACTCATCATCAGCCTGGGGGGGACAAGGACACCTTGTAGTGGCCTGATCGACACCAGCAAAAGCCACAGACCGAGGAGACAGGACCAAATAGGGATAAACACACACACACACACACACACACACACACACACACACACACACACACACACACACACACACACACACACACACACACACACACACACACACACACACACACACACACACACACACACACGTCACCTGTTTCTGGAAACTAGCTGGTCAGGTGTGACATGGCTCTGGTACAGTAAAAGCATGAGGGCTGTGGGTGCCAAATAGGACCAAATAGGGATAAATACACACACAGGGCCCTGCCGTGGCCAACCGTTAGGGCACTCGCCTGCCATGCGGCTGACCCGGGTTCGATTCCCGGCCCGGGTCCTTTGCCGACCCCTCCCCGTCTCTCTCCCAATTTGCTTCCTGTCCACCTCTCACACTGTCCTATCAAGTTGAAAAAGACCAAAAAACAAAAACAAAAACACACAGAAAAAACACACTTCTGGAAACTAGCTGGACAGGTGTGACATGGTGTGCCTGGTACAGTCTAAGCATGTGGGCTGTGGGTGTTACAACAGAGACCGTCTGACTCATCATCAGTGGGGGGAGGACAAGGACACCTTATGCCAGTGACACATTGCAGACGAAACGATGGAAACGAAGAGAGGCGAAACTCAGTGCTTCATTCTGACAGCTCAACGGTCATCAGGTCGTCGCGGCTATTCGAATAGAATGGAATATTTATTTAGTTGATTTGATTGGCCACCGCAGGCGAAGCTTGCCCCTCCTTTGCATAATATGAAACATGGTTGTATATTCTCACTTCGCTTCGCTCCTGTTTGCTTGCCTTAGCCTTCCTCACCGGAATGAATGGCGAAGTTCACTTCCCTTGGCCAAATTCACGCGTGCAGTATGTGTCCCCGGCTGGCGTTATAGTGGCTACAGTGACAACAGAATAAGCCAGCGAGCGTCCTCCAGAGCGAGTGAGTGCAGTGCTATATATAAAAGTGATAATTAAAAGTCAGATGGTGCTTGCTCATGCTCACTGGTGGCGGCGGGCGGCAGCACAGTTGGACACTAGAGCTGGTGTCATCGGCCTGTTCAGCTCAGCAGCTTGGAAGCCTGCTGTGGATTTGACTAGTGTGGGCTGCTCGTCTGAAACACTGTCTGTCTGTGAAAGCAACTTCAGTTTCAGAAGCTATAATTTCTCTATGAAGAGAGCGAATTAAGCATACTCTATAATAGTAAATATAGTAAATGATAGATAGTAAATGAGGTGTTCCTGAGCGGTCCGCCACTCGGGGCTCGAACCCGCCACCTCCTAGTCTACGCATCAGTTCGGGTATGGGAGTCACAACACGATACCGCTGAGCTAAAGGAGCTGGTGTCATCGGTCTGTTTAGTGGGAGCTTGGAAGCCTGCTGTAGCATTGACTAAACGGACTGGTGTGGGCCACCCATCTGAACGCCTGTTTTGGTCTGTACCCTTGCCTGAAACACTGTCTGTCAGTCAGTCTGCTTGCTTATGAGCAGAGTTGTATGAAGTAGAAGTTAGAAGTATGTCTGCAAATGTAATTACAACACTAGTGGTATGATATTAAATGGTTTCAACTTTGTAATATCATACTACTACTGTTGTAATTACACCTATAAGAGTACTTCTACTTCTCTTTCATGCAAGTCTGCGTATGAGTGAAAGCAACCTATGTAGCAGAAGTCATGCTTTCTCTATGAGGAGAGCGAGTTCAGCATACACTACAAACTTGCTGACAGCAAAGTTTCTTGTGCAACGAGAGCAGAAGTTGACATCACAGTTCATTTTATGGTAATACACTATGATAACCACCAGTGATTACCGATTGGAATGTGTACGTTAAGGTTTACCAAAGTCCGACCTTGACGAGCTAAAGAGAACGAACATTCCCATGTAATGTAATGAGTGAATAGAGTAAGTGAGAACGTAGTAAGAAAAGTAAGAAAGTTCACACTGAAGCTTCGTCAGCGAGTTTCAGGTCACTTTTGGTATGAGCATACAGTAAGTCAGTAAGCCTGCTTGAGAGACAGTCGGTGTGCTAGGCTCAAGACTGAGAGCTTTGTGGACTGCAAGAGTCTTGTTGTACCAACTGCACTGCTGATTTATTTATGGTTCCCCTCCGGTCACTCAGTTTTTCCCTTCTCTCCTCGCTTTCTCTCCTCGCTTTCTCTCTCCTCTCTATTTCTCTCTCTCTCTCTCTCTCTCTCTCCTCGCTTTCTCTCTCTCTCTCTCTCTCTCTCTCTCTCTCTCCTCTCTCTGTCTGCCTCTGCCTCCCTCTCTCTCTCTCTCTCTCTCTCTCTCCTCTCTCTGTCTCTTTCTCTCTCTCTCTCTCTCTCTCTCTCCTCTCTCTCTCTCCTCTCTCTCTCTCCTCTCTCTCTCTCCTCTCTCTCTGCGAGCCTGCTCTCCACAGCAGTGTCGCTGTGCCCTTTTCACGGAAGCCTCTCTGGCAACACTCTGGAACTCTCCTGCAATGGAATTAAAAAGAAAACCTTTGAGGCATCACCTTTCTCTTACACGTGAGACCGCTAAGCTCAGTCTCTAGCTGTGAATGTGTGTGTGTGTGTGTGTGTGTGTGTGTGTGTGTGTGTGTGTGTGTGTGTGTGTGTGTGTGTGTGTGTGCGTGCATGCAGTGTGCGTGTGTGTGTGTGTGTGTGTCTTGTCACAGGCCTCTGCTCTCTCTGCTCTCTGCTTGCTGACCATAAAGCAATACCCTGAGGAGAGAACTGGTCGATAAGGCCCCTCCTGTGTGTTTATGCGTGTGTGTATGCGTGTGTGTGTGTATGCGTGTGTGTGTGTGCGCGTGTGTAGTGTGTGTGTGTGTGTCTACCGTAAGTGTGTGACAGTGGCGCCTCAGGTGCGTGTTGTGTGTGTGTGTTTGTGTGTGTGTGTAAGTGTGTGTGTGTGTGTGTGTGTGTAGTGTGTGTAGTGTGTGTAGTGTGTGTGTGTGTGTGTGTGTGTGTGTAAGTGTGTGACAGTGGCGCCCCAGGGAAGAGTTAGGGGCTTTTACAGGGTAATAGACAGACAGAGAACTCTGGCCTCCAGGGTACTGACACCAGAGCGCTACACACACACGCACACACACACACACACACACACACACACACACACACACACACACACACACACACACACACACACACACACACACACACACACACACACACACACACACACACACACACACACACAGACCCTACTTTAAACTCTCACCACACTACACACATACTACACCTTCAGTCCCTTGAACCACACACACACACACACAAACACACACCCACACACACACACACTACACACATACTACTACACACCTTCAGTCCCTTGGCACCACGCACACACACACACACACCCACACACACTACACACATACTACTACACACCTTCATTCCCTTGAACCACACACACACACACAAACACACACCCACAAACACTACACACATACTACACATACACACCTTCAGTCCCTTGAGCTCCCACCTCTTCACCTGATTGTCTATCAAGAGTCTTACAGAGAGAGAGAGAGAAAGAGAGAGAGAGAGAGAACAAGAGAGAGTGTGAGAGAGAGAGAGATCTCAACTCCACATAGACTTACAGCCAGCCAAAGTCAACAGCAAGGCATAACCACCAGAGCATGAAGATGTTGCTACAGCACACGCAGCAAGCACACACACGCACGCACGCACGCACGCACACACATAAGCATGCTTGCAAGTACACACACACGTACAAATGCACGCACACACGCAAGCATGCATGCACGCATGCACGCATGCACACACACATGCACGCACTCAAGCACACAAGCACACAAACACTTTCCACCACCGTCTCTCCAGCATCCAATGTAGCGGTTAAATCCCCCTCCTCTTGTTACCCATCTCTACCCCCAGACTCACACTGTCTGTCTCTCTGTCTGCCTGCCCATATCTGTCTGTCTGTCTGTCTGCCTGCCTGCCTATCTGTCTGTCAGTCTATCTGCCTGCCTGTCTATCTGTCTGTATGTCTGCCTGTCAGTCTGTCTGTCTGTCTGCCTGCCTGTCTATCTGTCTGTCTACCTGTCTATCTGTCTGCCTGTCTATCTATCTGCCTGTCTGCCTGTCTGCCTGCCTGTCTATCTGTCTGTCTCTCTCTCTGTCTGCCTGCCTGCCTTGGCGCCTCCTGGGACAATGTAAATATTCAGACCCTCTGAACTGCACAGCACAGATGAGATGAGCTCAAAGAAACAACACAAATACATCAGTCGTCATACACAACCACCAACGCACATGTACCCGTGCGAGCATGCACGTGCACACACACACACACACACCCACATGCACACACACACACACACACACACACACACACACACACACACACACACACACAGACACACACACACACACACACACACACACACACACACACACACACACACACACACACACACACAAAGAGTGTACAGCACAGCTGAGCCCAAAGAAACAATATGAATATATCGGTCTTGGTTCATCACTCTCAATTTCCCAAAAACATAATGGCCCCAAATACCAGTGTGACCTCTCCCTCAGCGAGTTTAATTGAGCATTACACTCAGCCAATGACTGATGGACTTACTCACCCTGGATTGTGTGGTGTAGTGTGCAGGAGAGAGAGAGGTAGACCTAGAGAGAGAGAGAGAGAGAGAGAGAGAGAGAGAGAGAGAGAGCGAGAGCGAGAGAGAGCGAGCTGTAGTGTGCAGGAGAGAGAGGTAGAGCTAGAGAGTGTGTATGTGCGTGAGAAAGACAAAGACTGTGTGTGTGCATTTCCGTGCGTGTGTGTATGTGTGTGTGTGTGTGTCTGCCTGTCTGTCTGTATGTGTGTGTGTGTGTGTGTGTGAGTGTGTGTGTGTGTGAGAGAGAGAGAGAGAGAGAGAGAGAGAGAGAGAGAGAGAGAGAGAGAGAGAGAGAGAGAGAGTGAGTGTGTGTGTGTGTGTGTGAACGTCCTAGTCTCTGCTTCACCAATCTGTCCATAACAACATAATCAGATGAGGCCAGGCGCTCCAGCTGCCCCCACCACCACCACCCCATCTGATCCCCTGACGAGGTGAATCTGTCCCATCCTCCACCCCCCACCACCCCCCCCCAGGTGCCCCCCTGACGAGGTGAATCTGTCCCATCCTCCACCCGCCACCCCCCCCCCCCCCCCCCCCCAGCTGCCCCCCTGACGAAGTGAATCTGTCCCATCCCCCACCCCCCCAGCGGCAGACATACGGATGCTGACATCTGTAATTTGTCCTCATTAGAGAAGACGGGGCGCAGAGAGAGAACCTCTGAACAACGATGAGAGGAGCCACAGAGCTGACAGCGGAGAGAGAGAGAGACAGAGAGAGAGAGAGAGAGAGAGAGAGAGAGAGGGGAAGAGAGAGGGGGAGGGAGAGAGAGAGGGAGAAAGAGAGAGAGGAATAGAGAGAGGAAGCGATAGAGAGAATAAGAGAGAGGGAGAGAGCGGAGAGAGAAGGAGAGTGAAAGAGAGAGAGGGAGAGAGAAAGAGAACGAGAGAGAGAGAGAGAGAGACACAGAGAGATGAACCTACAAACGAGTCCGGTCCCATGGGGCCATGTCCTGCGTGTCTAAACTTCGAAGCGCGGGGAGATTTCAGCGTCGACTCAGAGCACCACATCTGATTCTCTAGCCCTTGTAAGAGCAGCCCTCCCCCCAAACCTCCCAACCCTCCCCCCCCCCCCAAATACTCTCAACAACCCCCCCCGCCCCCAACCCCTCCAGCTCCACAGGAAATGACCCGTGCCTTTCCCATGACTCCCCACTGCATCAGAGAGGCTTTCTCAACCTCTCCACAACCATGACTCCTACCCTACTCCTCCTCCTCCCCAGCAGCGTGTGTGTGTGTGTGTGTGTGTGGCAATCAAGCGTTCGAGTCCAGGCCTGTGTGTGTGTGTGTGTGTGTGTGTGTGTGTGTGTGTGTGTGTGTGTGTGTGTGTGTGTGTGTGTGTGTGTGTGTGTGTGTGTGTGTGTGTATGTGCGCGCGCTTGTGTGTGTGAGATGACGCATGAGCACGTTCTTCTCCCCCAGAGCTCTGTGATTTCCTAATGTGTCCAAACCACAGGAACAATCATGGAATCTTCCCATTACACAGGAATTCTGTTGGAAACGTTGCCACATGGAATTTGCATATTAATTCAATTGACATTTCAAAAGCACTATTATCTTATCAGTTCTCCATCTAAAACCCCTTATCAACTCTTTAGTGTAATTTTCTATATCTGCAATATTCAGCATTTGGCTAAACAGTTCTTCTGGTTCGTCAGTTGCCCATGTGGAGTCAATAAAACAAAGCGCAACAACAACTGCGTCAAATTAAAAATGATTAAGTACAAGGCCAGTTAAATAACCTTTTCTCCCTCTGGGTTACGATTGTAAACCTACAACAAGACAGCAGATGCGCACCAGCGTGTGAGTTTGTTGTGGGAAGATTTCCATGGCATTGTTTGCAGATGTTGCCATACCGTTTGAGGAAGAAAAAAACTAAAACAAAGCAGACCCAGCGTCCATCTCATGACGCATTACATACTCTTCCCCTCGGGCGCTTGTTCTGCTGAAACACATTACAACTTCACTCAACCGGCCAAGCCTGAGCCCCGCACCGCTTCCCAGGGGGGAAAAAAACCCAGCACACATGGCTCCTTGTGTATGTGAGTGAGTGTGTCTTTTTTTCTCTCTCGGTATGTTACATAATTCGCTTAGATCGGCACTATATACGGTCTTGAAACTATCAGGCAGGCCAAGCCGACAGTGGGGGAGAAAGGAGTATGTTGTCCCGGGCCCAGGGAGATAGGGGGCCCAGAATTGAGTTTCCATTACATTGTACTGTATGTGTATTGGGTAGGGGGCCCTTTCAGATGACTTTGTCCCGGGCCCAGCAAAAGCTGCCAGCGTCCCTGCCATCAGGTTCTTGGAGCACGGGACACTGGGAAGTGGTGAATATGTACTGTACACGGTGGACCCAAACTGAATTATTATGTAACGTTAATACAAAAAAACCAACCATATGTGGGGACTACTATTTATTTCCATATAAAAAGCCCCAGAACATGCCGTGAAGGGAAATATGTGTGTGTTTGTGTGTTCATGTGTCTGTGCATGCCAGCGCACATTTCTTTTCAATTTATATAGTGCTGCACCTGGGAATGTACACACACACACTGACCACTACCTCCTACACACTCCTGACCTGACCACCAAAACAAACACCTCCGCACACACGTACACACACACACAAGAACGCACGCACACACATACACAAACACACACACACACACACACACACACACACACACACTGACCAACACCTCCTGCATCCTCATCTCCGCACATCCAAACACACACACAAGTAAGTACGCACACGCACAAACGTACACACGCACACAC
>NC_085866.1:5880842-5883342 GCF_034702125.1 Engraulis encrasicolus
TTCCCCAGTTCTAGAAGTTTACCCGAGAATTCTATAGCTACCATAGCTACCTGTGTTAGAAATCCTGCAGGGGGTTTGTGACATCATAGTGACAATTTAAAATCCTAAACACATAGTGATGGTACTCCTCAAAGGGTTAAAAAGCCTGAAGAGCGGAGACAGGAGCACCTCATGCACACACACACACACACAAGACAGGAGAGGACCTCCACATGCATACACACGTGCTGTTTACCCCCACCCCACTGGGAAATACCTACATGTCCAATTATTAACCAAATAAAGACATTCACAGCAGAGGAGAGAGAGAGAGAGAGAGGGAAAGAGAGAGAGAGAGGGGAAGAGAGAGAGAGAGAGAGGCTGGAGAGAAAGACAGGAGAGAAAGAGTGTGATGGGGAGTCAGCTGATGACAGAGTTACGAGAGCTGTTAGAGTTAGAGCTGCATAGTTGTCAACTTGCTCATTTCCTTCACAATAAACATTTCAGCTTCTGCTACTTGCTTAAGATTTGTAGTTTGTAACAACTTGAGTTGTCAGTTGTGCTAAATAGTCTTGTGATGTGATGTCATGTGCATGTCCTGTCTTAAATGAGTCAACATGCAAAAGATGCTAAATGAATTTCAGCGTAAACTGACAATAAAGTGTTATCGTATTGTGTCGTATCGTATCCTTACTTTGCAAGTTTGTAACAAACTCCCTTTAGGATCAACCAATGCCCACACGATCACTCCTCTTTCCCAAATGAAAACAAGTTATTCCTTCTAATTGCCAAGTGATCCCCACTCCACCCACACACACAAGGCTCCATTCCTCTCTGAGTTGATAATAATAAATAATAATACATTTGATTTGCAAGCTCCTTTCTGAACACTGAAGGTCACTGGACAACATCAAAACCTCAGTAAAAGCAGACACAACAGCACAAAAAGGAAAAGTACAAAACCACATAAAAGTAAATAGAGAAAATGAGACTGCAATCAAAGAGAATAGGCTAACTGGAAAAGATGGGGTTTCAGTCTGGATTGAAAGAGGGAAAGAGAGTTGATGTTATGGATGTCAGGGGGAGGAGAGTTCCAGAGTTACCCTTCACTAAAAACACACTACAGATTTGTAGTTTGTAACAACTTAAGTTTGCAAGTTTTGTCACAAAATGTGCTTTAGGATCAACCAATGCCCACAATATCACTAATCTTTCCCACATGTAAACAAGAGCTGCTGCCTTATTCCCTCTATTGCTCAGGGATCCTACTCCTCTCTCCCCTCCACACCACACACTCCAGGCTCCATCCCTCTCCTAGTTACCCTTCACTAAAAACAAACCAAGTCATGTGCATGAGTGAACAGCTCTGCAACGAGATACTTACAGCTGAGTGTGAAAACTCCGGCGGAGAGAAGTCGAGTTTTAATTGTGGAGACTTGTGCAGCCAGCGACGCAATCACTCACTCGCGTCTGTCCTTTCGTCTGTCCTTTCGTCCGTCCGTCTTCTGTGGAGGAGAGAAGTCGGTATGAGCCAAAGCCACGAGCGTGTGTCTGTGTCAACAGCGTGTGGGTGTGTGAGAGAGTTTGTGTGTGTGTGTGTGTGTGTGCGCGTCAAGTTCTGCTGAAAGAGAAGGGACAGCCCACTAGAGCGCTACAGCGCACAGCACGTTCAGTTCAGTTCAGTTGTGGCCGGCAAGAATGCCTCTCTCTCTCTCTCTCTCTCTCTCTCTCTCTCTCTCTCTCTCTACGGACTCATATAGTCAGTCCTGCACACTCCTCCCATTCTACTGCCCCTCTCTATTGCACTCTATCTCGCCCTTTCTCTCTCTCTCTCTCTCTCTCTCTCTCTCTCTCTCTCTCTCTCTCTCTCTCTCTCTCTCTCTCTCTCTCTCTCTCTCTATTGCCCCCCCTCTCTGCCTAGTTATCTATCCCTCTTTGATTCTCTGTCCCCTTCTCTGTTTATCTCTCTGACTCACTTAGGCACTAATCTCTCTAGCTGGTCTCCCTTGCTGTTAGTCTGTATCACTTTTTCTGTTTCTCTTGCTCTCTCACACACTTTTTTTCTGTCTCTGCCCACGGATTGTCTGTTTTGCTCTCTCCCCTTTCTAGTTTACTCTCCTGTGCGCTTCTCCTCCTCTCCTCTCCTCTCCTCTCCTCCTCTCCTCTCCTCTCCTCTCCTCTCCTCTCCTCTCCTCTCCCATCTTCTCTGCCCCTCTGTCCAATCCACTCCTGTCCTGTCCCCCTCATCTCTCATCTCCTCTCTCCTCTCCTTACCCTGTCCTCTCTCATCTTCTCCTTTCCTCTCCTCTCTTGCCCTCTCCTATCGACCCCCCCTCCTCTTCTGCCCCTCTCCTCTCCTCTCATTTCCTCTCCCTCTCCTCTCCTCTCCTCTCCTCTTCTCTTCTCATCTCTCCTCTCCTCCCCCTCTCCTCTTCTCTCTACTCTCCCCTCTCCTCGACCCCTTTCCTCTCCTCTCCTCTCCTCTCCTCTCCACCCCTCCCCTCTTCTCTCCTCTCCTCTC
>NC_085866.1:5888342-5890842 GCF_034702125.1 Engraulis encrasicolus
AATGACATCTCAGTCTGCCTGCTAACGTATGATACGCTACGCTACCCTACAGTGGTAATAACAACATCTCAGCCAGCCTGGTAACTTACGCTACCATACGCTACAGCGGCAATTGCAACATCTCAGTCTGCCTGGTAACTTGCGCTACAATACGCAACAGTTACATGTGCTGCCCGTTATTCTCCTTATTTTCAATTTATTGTGTAGTGTCGCAAAACCATGTTTGTTTAAAATGAAGTGATAGAAACTGCCAGGTACATATCTCCATCCCATAATACTACCACTACCACCACCCTCTCATCTCACCCCACACCCAACAATGTTCTCCGGGATTGGGAAACAGATCCCACTAATGCCAGAGGGGCATACCTGGCTGACTGGCCCTTCAAAACAAACCCACCTTAGAGAGAGAGAGAGAGAGAGAGAGAGAGAGAGAGAGAGAGAGAGAGAGAGAGAGAGAGAGAGAGAGAGCGAGCAAAGAGTGAAAGAGATAAAAAGTGAGACGGGAAAGGGGAAATATGGAGGGAAGAGAGAGAGAGGTAGATAGAGAAAGAGACAGAGCAACAGAGAGATATTGAGAGAGAGAGAGAGAGAGAGAGAGAGAGAGAGAGAGAGAGAGAGAGTTTGTGAGAGATAGAGAGTGTGTCTAGCCAGTATAAGAGTAAGAGTAAGAGTAATTTATTTGTCACATACAACCCTAACCTTGTGGTCTAGCTTGCAGTGAAATGACAGTTCTGGTTAACTCCATAGTGCAGAAAGACTAACAAACAAACAAACAAATAGAGTAGTGGCAATGGTAAGAGAGCTTCATGGGAACTGTGCACTGATCAGCACTTGTGGTGTGCATGTGTCTTCTTGTGTGTGTGTGTGTGTGTGTGTGTGTGTGTGTGTGTGTGTGTGTGTGTGTGTGTGTGTGTGTGTGTGTGTGTGTGTGTGTGTGTGCATATGTCTTCTTGTGCAGGGGGGTTTTCAGCGGCTGCCTCAGCTACACCTGCTCTGGAGGGGCAGGAGGGGAGGGGGTGTTAGGGGCAGGAAGGGCTAGAAATATTTTGCCCCGAGAGCCGTAATTTAGAGGTGACAACGGGATCAGATCCATTGACGCTCCCACCACACACACACACACACACACACACACACACACACACACACACACACACACACACACACACACACACACACACACACACACACACACACACACACATAGAGACACACACACACATACACACAGTTGATTTTGATTTGCACGCTTTCGATTCAGGGCAACATTCTAAAACACTCCCCTGGAACACATGCCCTGTCCTGTGTGCCATATGTAACGCTGTGTAAAGCTGAGAAGAGAACACAGCAGCAGCAACCCTAAACACACACACACACACACACACACACACACACACACACACACACACACACACACACACACACACACACACACACACACACACACACTCGGGAGTTGAGTTGATATATTGTACATTTTCAGCAAACGTCATTCAAGGAAAAACTTTAAAACTCTTCCCAGGAACACATGTGTCATCCTGGGCATCAGATTCCGCCAGGGCAGCAAAGCGGTCGCCCTCTGAAGCACTCTCTTTCTCTCTCTGAAGCAGTCTCTCTCTCTCTCTCTCTCTCTCTCTCTCTCTCTCTCTCTCTCTCTCTCTCTCTGTCCCTCTATGAAGCAGAGTCTCTCTCTCTCTCTCTCTCTCTCTCTCTCTCTCTCTCTCTCTCTCTCTCTCTCTCTCTCTCTCTCTCTCTTCCCCTATGACCTTGGGGGTTAAGCCTCCCGCTGCCCTCTGTGCTGCTATGGCTATGACCTCTGACCTCTGCGCTGTAATTCCGATGGTCACCTCAGCTCATTTGCAGCACAGGACAGCAGCACTGCTCTCTTTCCCACAGCCTCCTGCTCCGCCCCCATCCTCCTCCTGTCACTAGGCAGTAAAACTATACACACGCATTCATGTCTGCTGCCTGTATTCACAATACCATGCCAGCAGGGCTCTTCATTAACTTTTTTCGTCAAAAGGCAAAATGCCTAGTAGATGTTAATCTCACGAGCCAAGCAAGCACACACAAATGGGTCAAAGTGACCAGTAAGTTGGTCTTTTCTACCAGTCGTTCTGATATTTCACCAGCATTTGGCCAGTTGACTGGTGCTAATTTATTTAGATTCCTGTGCTAGGCAGTAAAACTATACACACGCATTCATGTCTGCTGCGCTCACAATAACGTGCCAGCAGGGCTCTTAATTAACTTTTTTCGTCAAAAGCCAAACTGCATAGTAGAGGTTAATCTTACAAGCCAAGCACACCCTCACTAATGGGTCAAAGTGGCCAGTGAGTTGGTCTTTTCTACCAGCCAAACTGAAATTTTACTTGCATTTGGCTGGTTGACTGGCGCCAATGGACTTGTGTGCCAGTCGAGTCTATACACTGTACAGAAACCAACCAACATTTATTCATGTGCTTGTGGTGACGCGAATGAGATAAGCCGCTATCCAGGT
>NC_085866.1:5895842-5898342 GCF_034702125.1 Engraulis encrasicolus
TGGGGAACTAAACCGGATGCTAACGTCGGCGAGACGTAGCCTAGCCACAAGCTAACTGACAAACGTGAGGCCAACAACTCGGCCGATCGTGATGTACGCCACAAATAGACCAATCGACCTCATATTTAGACACTACAATGTTGATTTCTGCCTTCGATTTTCATCAGTTAAGAAATCTAGCGTCGGATTAAAACATTTTTAAGGTAGTAAAAGCGAGTTGTCGCCATGTTTGTTTTCCAGAATCACCCGGGTACAGAGCTCACGTGCAGCATTCTGGGTAATTGAGTTTCACGTTATTCATGCACAAAATGCGTGTTTTTAAAAAAATGCAATGACTTTAAAAAATCAAACCAAATGCCATTTGGAAGGGCAATTTACACTTCCTTTAGGAAAAATAAAATGAAAACCGGTGACCTTCCATATCGGACACATCAGTTGCGTCTATTGTGGAGCTTCATAGGACCCCCATTCATTCTGACGGCTCTCCTCTGCTTGAACATCGCCGCCCCGTGGACAGTACCACCCGGAAGAAGCTGCCAGTTTGGCCTCTCCTCTATAAATCCTCTCTGGTATAATTCTCTTTGTGGTGGGTCATGGGATGGACTACTATGTGTGTAAGAAATCCTAGCCTAATTCGACAAACGGTTGCTGAGATATGACCTCACTTCCTGTTTTGCCACTTTTACGACAATTTTGATTGGCTGTCACGGCTAAACGATTAAAGATATCTAATATTCCTTGAGACCCCATACAAAGCTCAGTACAGAGATACAATATACCGAATTCCGGGCGAAATGTTAAAAAATTGCGGGAAAAATAGCATTTTATTGAATTTTACAAAATTCAAAATGGCGGGAAAACTATCCAGGCAGAAAATGACGCCATAGAGTGCGTTGGATTTGTCGTGGCCCAAGGATTCCAGGGATACCAGGTTTAGGAAAATTGGCCCAGCGGTTCAAAAGTTACAAGCAGAAATGTACCTGTGACTTTCACCTGCTGGTGGCGCTAGAGTATTGGGGCTGGGGACCTATAACTCGCTGTGGGTAATGTTGATGCTGCCTCAAATATGTGTGCCAATTTACAGCATTTTTCTATGTATGGTTCTATGGGCTACCATAGACTTACAGTGAATTTTACAAAATTCAAAATGGCGGAATTTCCCTTCTGCGTTGACATAACTTCATATAGTGCGTTGAATTCGGCTTGGCCCAAGGATTCTAGTGATAATAATATATTTTACATCGTGCATATGGTTTAAAAGCTACAGGCAAAAATGTAGCTAAAATTTTGACCTGCTGGTGGCGCTACAGAGTTTGAGCTGGGGTTCTGATTTTTTTTGTGGTAGGTCATGGGATGGACTACTATGTGTGTACAAAATCCCAACCTAATTCAACAAACGGTTGCTGAGATATGACCTCACTTCCTGTTTCACCACTTTTACGACAATTTTGATTGGCTGTCACGGCAAAACGATATAAGATATCCAATATTCCTTGAGACCCCATGTGTAGCTTAGTCCAGAGATACTATATACCAAGTTTCGGGCGAATTGGTCAAAAAATGCGGGAAAAATAGCATTTTTATTGAATTTTACAAAATTCAAAATGGCGGGAAAACTATCCAGGCGGAAAATGACGTCATATGGTGCGTTGGATTCGTCTTGGCCCAAGAATTCCAGGGATACCAAGTTTTTGAAAATTGGCCCAGCGGTTCAAAAGTTACAAGCAGAAATGTACCTGCAACTTTGACCTGCTGGTGGCGCTAGAGTGTTGGGACTGGGGACCTATAAATCGCTGTGGGTGATGCTGAGTCTGCCCCGAATGTGTGTGCCAATTTACAGCATTTTCCTACCTACGGTTCTATGGGCTGCCATAGACTTGCTAAGGAGAATAAAGGTGACATAATAATAATCGTAAGAATACCAGCTAACACTATAGGGGCCTTCGCCAGCTTCGCTGCTTGGCCCCTAAATACGCACAAGCTTCTAGAGAGAGAGAGAGAGAGAGAGAGAGAGAGAGAGAGAGAGAGAGAGAGAGCAACCTGCACCTGGAAGTGTGTATGTGTCTAATGCTCTTTTGCTCTATGATGTTGAGATTACTAAATAATTTACATGGCTGATTTGGGTTTTGGTGGAAAATTAGTAACAACGTGATTATTTGCTGCAATAGGCCATCTAGTAATAATTTGTGAAATAACAATAGCCCTAACCTAGGTTTGCCTAGAGCAGGGGTGTCAAACTCAAATTGACAGAGGGCCAAAATCAAAATATGGAACAAAGTCGGAGGCTGAGCTCAAGATTTATTTTTAATAAATTGGCTAATTTCGAGCTGGCACACACTTAATACTCATAGTTTAATTTTACACACGCTGGCACATATTGTATTGCATAGGAGTATGAGCTGTGTCATTGGCCTGGGCCCGCTCATACCTCTGAGAAACACCAAATTTCATGTTCAAGTCTTGGTACACTGTACATTGATGATGTTTGAGGGCCAACTGT
>NC_085866.1:5908342-5953342 GCF_034702125.1 Engraulis encrasicolus
ATTATGAGGAGTGGGCCGATTTTGTGGTCAAACTGGAGTGTGTTTCTAGGCAGCATAAAGGTGAGCTACTACCCTACAGTACAGATGTTAAAAACAGATGTCTTTGAATTCATTCAAAGTCTGCTCAAGTCATTCTAACGACACACGTGAAGGTTGAGGCAACTAGGACATACAAGACATATATGTGACAAGAGAATCTGGTTTGAGTTCTGTCTTCTCCGGCCCAGATAGAAATGCTGCTCTATACTGTAAGTAGTACAGTAGTGAAGGCCTATTTTGTGAGATTCAAGATTCAAGAGTTTATTGTCATTGTCAAAAAGGCAATGCAATTGTGTTTGTAGTACAACACTCAGTAGTAGTAGTAGCAGCAGGACGTATTCAAGTAAACTGCAAAAGAGGCAAGTGACACCAGTGCAGTGCTTGACTCCCACTTAAAGTGCAACAAAGATTATTAAGTGCAAAATGCTTGCAAAAGTCAGCGAGTGGATGGGTGACTAGAATACAATGGATGGGTTTAGGAACACAGTAATAAAGGTGTGATAGACTATGGTATGACCACAGGAGGAGGATTGGTGCTGTTTATTGCTTTGGTTTGATTGTTTTGTTGGGATTGTGAGCTTAAGCGTTCTAATGCCTGCAACTGGGTCAACAAAGTGTGAATACCACAACACTGACCTAAGATTACAACTCCACTAAAACGGGCTTTAATCCAACGTAAATGTTACATGATGTAACTTAATAACGGCTCGCCCAGCCCAAGAGATGACATAATTGCAAAGTACAGCAAAGCTGCAGGGTGCTGCAGGGTACTGTACAGTACAGTACAGTACAGTGTAATGTGTTTGAAGCTGACCGAGGGCTCTGTGTGGAGATCTCCAACACTGCTGCAATAATAAACCACTGAACCGCACCGCACCACACCACACTACACTGCACCGCACCGCACCGCTCGACTGGCTGGAACGAACGTCTGCTAACCTCTTTAATCTGCTCTGTACCTTTTGGTCTGGTGCTTGAAGAGAAAATACACACACACGCAAAAACAGAGAGAGAGAGAGAGAGAGAGAGAGAGAGAGAGAGAGAGAGAGAGAGCGAGAGAGAGAGAGAGCAAAGAGAGAGACACACACACGCAAAAACAGAGAGAGACACACACAATCGCACACACACATAAAAACAGAGACACACACACATGCAAAAACAGAGAGAGAGAGAGAGAGAGAGAGAGAGAGAGAGAGAGAGAGAGAGAGAGAGAGACAGGCCTAGCTATGCAAAAAAACAACCCAAAACAATCTAAGGAATCCTCCTGACCACACATTCTCACTCCTAACCAATTTGATGAGCTAAAAAGAACTCAGGAGTGTGGAAAAGGAGCGTGAATTATAGTTGCAGAATGTCTGACTCCATTCCAGAGACCATGTGCAACCATGTGCAACTGTTTTCTCCTAATTGTTTTGAATACCTAGGCAACTTGTAGCCTAGTTTTTCATATTCTGCTGTTCGCCACATTAAAAAGGCAGCTTGCTAGGGGACTGAGACTCTGAGAGACAGTTTGGAATGAACATCAGGCAACTTAATACAGACTCTGCAGAGAGAGAGAGAGGAAATGGTCCCATTACTACCAGAGACGCCAAGACTTGCGGATGCGCTCGGCTCGCCGCAACTTTCGCTTCCCATGGTTCATAGAATTTTTCCAGCTCAGCAGACACACACACACACACACACACACACAGGCAGAGAAGAACACACACACTCACACACACACAGGCAGAGAAGAACACACACACACACACACACACACACTTGTACAGACACACACACACAGGCAGAGAAGACAGCCGTTCGCATGAGTGAAATGCAGTGTCAGCAGTCTCTCTAATATCCCTCTGTATTATGACAATGGGCACTTCTGGCTCCAAGAGCTCGAGTGTCCAAAAGAAACACGCCATATTTTGTCAAACCTACAAAACAAACTTGTTTGAATCTGCTCGAAGCTGACAGCAGACAGTACAGGCATTGGGATGGACAGTGGGGAACAATTGGAAGCCTGTGCTACAAAGACACCACAGACAGCACAGTGAACTCCAATAACTTCCTGAAATGGTTTTGGGGAAGTTGGAGTGACACGTCTTTGTAAATATGTACACTGCAGTGGTTCTCAAACTGGGGGTCGTGGACAAAAGGGACTTGTATTCACTTGTATGACGTATTTGCTGTCCTGTGGATTTCTAGCAATATTAACGGACAAACTATTAATGGAAAATCTCACAATATTAAAGGACAAAATTTTAATTTTTTGACCATTAATCAGTGTTAATTTTGTCAGCTTTTTTTGATTTAGTCGTAGTCTTAGTCACACTGACGAAAACCAATTTTAGTCTTAGTCATATTTTAGTCATTGCCTTCCCAATTTAGTCTTAGTCTTAGTCTAAATGACGAAAATCAATTTTAGTCTTAGTCGATTTTTAGTCATTTTAGTCATTTTAGTCAACACTGTACATAATAGAACTTCTCGACACACTGATTCTCTTTTTTAACATATACCATTGACTGTAGAGAATAAACCTTCTCCGCACACTACTTCTCTTTTTAACATATATCACACTGTGCAGAATAAACCTTCTTCACACACTGGTGCTCTTTTTCTCTATTTTATTTAACACCAGTGTTAATTTCGTCAGCTTTTTAAAATTTAGTCTTAGTCTTAGTCACAATGACGAAAATCAATTTTAGTCTTAGTCATATTTTAGTCATTGCCTTCCCAATTTAGTCTTAGTCTTAGTCTAAATGACGAAAATCAAAAAAGGGCATTGACGAAATATTTTAGTCATAGTCATGGTTGACGAAATTAACACTGCCATTAATATTGCTAGATTTTCCAGTAATAGTTTGTCAGTTAATATTGCTAGAAATCCGTCGTCCAAAGGGGGTCCCTGCTGAAAAAGTTTGAGAAACACTCATGTACGGAGGCCTGGTGGTGCGTGAGAAACAAAAGGACAAAACTCGGGCAGTTTCACTTCCTCTTTCAAATGACTACTTCTCCTCGTGGCCTTGGCCTAAACATAAACAGGTTGGCCAACACGTAAACAAGGAGGTGTATAGTGCTACAGCAGGGCATCGGGAGAGGCTAAACTGACCCAGAGTGACTTGCGGGGCCAGGTCATGGTTGTTTTGGGAGCAACTCAGAATAATGGGTCATCTCTAAGCCAGTCATCAATCGATATACTAGCCATGCAAATAGTTGTTGGGTTGGTTTTGACAAACTGCAGTTGACTGACACCTTGCCAATAGAAACCAATGTAACTTTAAATGGCATGACAGCTTAACACAGGCGATAAGGTGTGCACTGAAGTCTGTGCAATATGTTTACTGAAATGTGCAATAATGTCGTGCATTATGCTCTTGTGTATGTTTTGTATCTGTGAATTTATGTAAGCTGTGAGACACCTTAATTTCCCTCAGGATTAATAAAAGTAATCGACTCTACACTGTGCAGACAAGCTTCATTCAGGCAGCCTAGTCTAGTGACATTTTGGACAGACAACTCTTGCTTCTTTCGTGGGAAGAGGGACAAGACAGGTCAATCCAGGAAAAGGCAGTGGTTTCCCCACCACCGCTGTCTCCCAGACCCAGTCTTCATTTTCCATCAGACCTTAACCACTGTCTCATCCCATTCAATGTAAACAACCCTCAAATGATTGGATTGCAATGCCGAATTCTTTCCAGAAGATGACAGACATAGAACTATACTTAATTCAGAGGATTCCACTGTTTCCACCCATAATCATTGTCAGACAGATACCCAATGGTGGTTAACAACCATGTTACAACACACAACTTCTCATCCTCTTGCCACACACACTACTAAGCATGAAGGGCAGTGAATGCCTTATCAGCCATCTCTTTCTTCTGTTATTTGAACTAATTATAAACTTTTTATTTGAATCCCCTTTATCCGATAACAAAGATGTGACAGTTGCACTACGCATAGGCCTACGCAAACAAGGCCCAGCCAACTCTCACATATCGACGTTTTGCATGGCACTAACATTGTGACATACGCTTTTACATCAAGTATAACACTAAATGTATATTGTGTACAAAGCCAAATACTTTTTTTCGTTCAGGCGGAGAGGAACAAATGTGTCCCTGACAGACACACTAGTAGGTCCTAGCTAGCTTTATCCTGCTGGGTTTGTCACTGAAATATAAGACCATGCAATAAAACAAAAATAACGGAATTGGACATGTACACATCCTATGTGTTTACTTACTTCAGAGTGTCTCTTCTTTGGCGAATGTTACGATATTTTCTCTTTCACATAAAACTTTCACTCACAAATTTCACACAACACATCCACCGGCGGAAAGTTTGAATTCAGGGAATCCCAAAATTTTCGATTCCATCATCGACAATACTAACTGAGACGGTAGTGAGCATTAAACAAGAAGTGAGTACACGCCATCATCATTCAATCTAATTTGGACACAACTATTTCATTACTAATTATGTAGCTGTTTCGTGTATTTTCACGTTACAAAATGCTGTTTTGCTTAAATCTTTGTAAAACTATAAACATATATATTTTTCAAGCACCCCTATAAATCTGCGGACATAGTAGGGTCCAACTCCCGCCATTGGCTTCTCCCCCAGTTTGGAAGACGCTGGGAGCTCGGTTGCTAGGATACGGCTGCACTGCACATGTTCAGAGCTCAGAGAACTGGGACGTTGGAGCTGGTGAACAATACAGCTGCACCAAGCCTGGAGGAGGATGGAGCTCAAGTTTCTCACCCTCTCACTTGAATCACATCTCTTATTATTGGCTCAACAGGTTTAACACACTGCCAGAGTGATGCCCTTCCAAGATTTGAATTATATGTTTTTCATTATTTGTTAGGTTACATTGAACCCAACTGTAAACTTGATTAAAAAAAAAGAAATAAACTCTGAACCATTTGATAGGGGGGAATACAATATAGGCCTATAAGACAGAGATAGCAAGCTATACAGTGTAACAAACAAACGTAGGGCTATTTCCCCAACATAAGCATGTGCTAAAATCTCTGCTCTGGAAAATCTGACAGCTGAGTAGACTACAGGCCCAATTCTAGTGTTGTTGTGTTGTGGTGTAGTGATTGCTTGCACATGTCCTCCCTGCCCTGCCTGTGTGCATGCATCTCTGCATAATGTGCATGTAATTAAAACAGCTGAGCTGCATGCATGGGAGCGTTCAGCATTATTCTGGACTGCAGCCAAGGAAGAGAAGAGAAGAGAAGAAGGGAGGCCAGGGCAGGCCCCATTCATTTGCTGACACAGTTTCTCTGAAGCTCGCAAAACTTTTTGTGCAAGTGCCTGGCAGTGTGTGTGTGTGTGTGTCTGTCTATCTGTCTGTTTGTGCTTGCCAGTGTGGGAATGAAGGTGTTCTTAATTAATCACATGGCGAGATGAGATGAGATGAGCTCATTTTCAGAGCCGCAATTATCCACCGCAAAGCTGAGTGCACCAGGAGAATGAGGAGATATTTCCCCCTCCAGGGATGGACTGGGGGAGAAAACAGGGGCCGGGGCCGGGCACCTTTGGGCTTAAAGCCCCCCATAACTAGTGGTGCAGAACTGACTCATTGGGCCCCGCACCCTCATGGGCTCCTATTTTCAGAAATGTAAAAAAAATAAAAAAAATAAATCTGAAAATAGGGGCCCACGAGGGTGCGGGGCCCACCAGTTAATGCCCGCTATCCCAGATGGCCGGTCCAACCCTGTTCCCCTCCTCTCTTCCTCTAACATGGTGATCAAAAGAGAGAGAGAGGTTACATGACGAACACTTGGCCCTCTGTTTCCCCTCTATTCATAAATCCCCATAATTTGCTCTTTTTTGTCACTGACACATTTTTAAAATGACAACCCTGCAAAAAAGATTTAGGTAGGGCTAAATCCACTTGCAAGTGGTGAAGAATTTGAAAAGACAATTTACGTGTTGTTGTGAGGATGTGGCTGTGCGACCTATGTAAGTTACACGCAGGGCCGGATTAACGCACAACATATGGCTGCCTGCAGCCAGTGGCCCCCACTTGCCAGGGGGCCCCCAGTTAGCCAAAAGGGGGGAAAAATCAATATACCGGTAATTGGAGAAATGTAGCAAGATGCGATATTGATGACTTAGTCTGCCGTGTCAGGCAGAGGTTTAAATCTTATTACTCTGCTTGCGTTGGAATTATGATGCCATCTACATTAAGTCATTTATTACGAAATTTGCCTTCCGTGGGGGCCTGCAGCATCCTGTAACCTAGGGGCCCTGGGCCCTCTTAATCCGGCCCTGGCTACATTTGGCTTTATCCTCATGGTCAGTCAGTGTGATTTATAAAAGTGAGTGGTTGACCAGCTTTTGTCTTCGAGCAGGTGGATGGATAAAATGCAGCCACACTTACCCTGGCCTCAGAGGCCATGCAGCTCCGGTCGGGTCGGGTCAGGGAACCTTTGGCCTGGTGGGATATCGAGCCCCGTCCTGCCAAGAGAAGAGAGCAGCCTCATGGGGCAGACACCAGACCAGACCTCTGAAGATGGAAGATACAAGACAAGTGACATGAGGTTGTGTGTGTGTGTCTGTCTGTCTGTCTGTGTATGCACAGCATTTGCATGTATGCATGGATGTGAGTCTGAGCTTCCGCACGCATTGTCTGTGGGGCAGGCTTTGTGTGTGTGTGTGTGAAAGTGAAAGTGAAGTGAAAGCCCATTGGGAAACTCCAACTCCCATTGTCATTGTGACACAGCACTCCACAGCACACAAGTGAACACTGCACACTGCACACAACGAAATTGCATTTATGCCTCACCCGTGCAAGGGGGCAGCCCTCAGTGGCGCCCCATGGGGAGCAGTGCGGTGGGACGGTACCATGCTCAGGGTACCTCAGTCATGGAGGAGGATGGGGGAGAGCACTGGTTGATTACTCCCCCCACCAACTTGGCGGGTCGGGAGTCGAACCGGCAACCTCTGGGATGCAAGTCTGACGCCCTAACCGCTCACCCATGACTGACTGTGTGTGTGCGCACAAGCGCATGTATGCAGGTACAGTATTTTGTGTGTGAGAGAGAGCTTGTGTGTATGTGTTTGTGTGTGTGTGCGCGTTTGTGTGCGTGTGTGTGTGTGTACGTTCATCCATTAAGTAGCATTGCCCATCCCAACCCATCCATCCATCCGCCCATCAGGCCCCAACTCCGACTGGAGGAGAGCAGCCAGGCTTCTTAACTCCTCGTTAGCTGAGCCCCTTTCTGGGCCTTGAGCCCGACTGCCATTTGCTCCATTGTCCACGCTCGGGTTTAAACTGTCACCACGGACGGAGATGGAGGAGGAGGAGGAGAGCCATAGACAATAGCAGCCATGTCCCAGGGGCTGTGCTCTCAACTGTCAAACCTGTCTGCTGCCCCCTCCTCAGTTGCAAAAACCTGTCACCCAAATCCCCTCAGTCTGTGAGTGTGTCTGTATACAAAATGCACGGAGAGTGACACGTGTAAAATGAGTAGAACTGAAGAGCCGTTTTTACTCAAAACCAAAATGACGTACAGCTCGTCCTTAAACCCAGTAAGGCAGGGCCCTTGTTATGAATTAGCTGTGACTTACCAGAATGGCAATGACCAAGTTGTTATGTATTATTGATTGATTTGATTTATTTCAGATGTAAACAAGAAAATAAGCAAGTAATTAAATAAATACAAGTACCATCATTTTTTTCTGTGTGTAACTGAAAAGGAGTGGGATGATGCCATTGCTTATTTACTCCCACCCCCATACTAAAGGATCTGTGCACTGTCATAGTGGTGTAGTACTATGGTAGTAAAGTTTTTTCAGTGACTACTTCAGCGTTCCACTGGTGGAACGTTGTACATTAAGAGGGTACAAAAAGTCACATTCCAGGTCAATTGAAGGCACTGACAATGTCTCCCAAATAAAAATACAACTCTCTGAAGTTTAGAAGCACAGATGTTTTGGTATTTGATCTCTAATGGAAAAGTAATAACAGGGTTATGAAATACAGTGTTACGCAATGTTTTATCTGCCTTGAAAAATATTTCTCCAGTTTGCCATCAATGTGAAAACTTAAACACCGCTGCTCACCTCAGATTACATTCACAGGGCAAAACACGCGGTTCAAATAAACTGTTTCATGCCATTCCTCGACAGTGTAGCAAGCAACACCCTCTACCAAAACACTGTCGGACTGTGATAAATGTAACACTCACAAGGTTATACCACAACATGGCCCCGGACTTATTGCCTCACTGTGTGTGTGTGTGAGTGTGTGTGTGTGTGTGTGTGTGTGTGTGTGTGTGTGTGTGTGTGTGTGTGTGTGTGTGTGTGTGTGTGTGTGTGTGTGTGTGTGTGTGTGTGTGTGTGTGTGTGTGTATACAGTATGTACTGCACCAATCTACCTTCATGAGGTCTCTGCTATTGGAGCACACCAACAAGGTGTGTCTGTGCATGCATGCTCTCGCACACATCATATTTCTCTCTTGCAGCCCTTCCATCTGCCTGCACGTCTCTTTCTCTCAATTTTAGTCTTTCTTCATTCCTTTCTTTCTCCCTCTCTCTTGTTCGCTAAACAACCTGTCCCCCATACAAGGGGGAAGTGCTGCAGATCCAACTCATCAGCAACAGCATGAGAAAAGCACAGACATAGCAGACAGGGTTGCCAGATCAGGCTGATGATTTCCAGCCCAAAAAATACTCAAAACCCGCCTAGAAGCACAAAATCCAAATTTCTGCCCAAATGCCATTTTTACCCGCACACACACGGACATCCTAAGCAGCCCAATTGGGCGGGAAACAGCCCAATCTGGCAACACTGATTACAGACGCCCTCTGCAGAAGATGGCGCGGGGCCCATTGTCTCAGCCGGAGCCCACGTGAGGCACATGGTTATTGTGTTTCAATGACTTCCAGTTTTGCTCAGAGATAACCCGATCTCCACGCTGACCTTCACCCGAGATAGACCGCATAAAAGTAGAGGAAATGCAGCTTGAAGGCCCCCATGTGAGGCACCATCTTAGTTTCCTGAGAGGTGCCACACCAACCTAAACGGGAAAACAACAGCATGGGAGAGATTCATAAAAGCAGAGGAAATGCAGCTTGGACCCAGCCGTGGCTCAAACGAGGCGACACGGGTTCGATTCTGGCCCATCCCTCTCCCTCCCCCCTCATTTCCTGTCTCTCTCCCACTGTCCTGTCACAAAATAAAGGCATAAAAACTCCAAAAATTAAAAAAATGCAGCTTGAGGGCCCCCATGTGAGACACCATCTTGTCTTCCTGAGAGGTGTTACACCAACTTAAAAAGCTGGGGAAGAAACATAGAAAAAAAAACTCATGTTTTGATTCTTTTTTTCTCCCTGGGAGCCTCTGAATTCCAGGTGGGCTGATATGATGATAATGATGGTATTTGGCATAGATTTTATAATCTCGCAGACAGCCCGAATTCCAGAGCTTCAGAGATTTCTTTTGTCTTCTCTCAGCACGGCTCTGGGAAGATGGGGGAGAGAGAGATGCAGGGAGAAGATATACCCCCCTTGATCATCATGGCGTTGCTTCAGACTTCCTCCTTGTCCTAGATTAAAGGAAGACATCACAAAACACTTTCTAAAAAACCTGTCTACTTACCACATACACACACACACACACAAACACACACACACACACACACACACAAACACACACGACATCACAAAACACCTAAAAACCTGTCTAGGCCTACTTGTTATGGAGAAACAGGACTGGGGACTACTGTTGTGTTTGTGCCTGTATGGAAATAGCACACAAAGACACAGACACGCCAAATGCACACAAAAATTCAAAGTGACACAAATTCTTTCAGTGGTGACAGACGCAACACAGAAGCGCAGTCAGTCAGACCACACACATGTGTAAATGTGTGTGTGTGTGTGTGTGTGTGTGTGTGTGTGTGTGTGTGTGTGTGTGTGTGTGTGTGTGTGTGTGTTTGTTTGTGTGTGTGTTTTTGTGTGTGTGTGTGTGTTTGTGTGTGTGTGTGTGTGTGTGTGTGTGTGTGTGTGTGTGTGTGTGTGTGTGTGTGTGTGTGTGTGTGTGTGTGTGTGTCTTTCTATCTGCCCTGTTCATCTTGGCTGGCTGTGTCTATTTTTAAGCCTGTGTGCGTTTCCCTTCCTGGTATTGAGGGGCCCAGGGGCGTAGCAGCAATTTTGGGCCCTATGCACAATCAGCTCCAATGGACCCCCCCCCCCAGCCAAATAGGCTATGTTCATAAATCGGACTGTGTGTGGGCCCCCTAGTATATACACACGGCCCTGGTGACTCAGTCACACATTACCCCCCTGAACCACACACTCACACTCAAACTCAAACTCACACAGACACAGACACAGACACACACTCACATATTTTCATAAATTGGACTGTGTGGGCCCCCTATATATACATGGGGCCCTGGTGACGCTCTTTCTCTTTCACACTTTACCCCCCTGAACGACACCCCTGGTATTGAGGGACCATGCAGACTGCAATGGCTGCTGAGGGCTGAGGTCTGAAGGCCGAGCCAAAGATGCTGCTGCTGCTGCTGCTGCTGCCTGGTGCTCCGTCACTCCTGACAGGCGCCGCGGGCCGCTCTCACTTTCACTCTCACCATACTTTGCTTGGTCACAAACACACAGACAGACAGACAGACAGACAGACAGACACACGCACGCACGCACGCACGCACGCACGCACGCACGCACGCACGCACACACACACACACACACACACACAGCACCACTCCCCATCCAAATACACAGACACTTGCCCTTTTTGCTTGTTTACACAAGAACACACGCACATGCACACGTTCAGACAATGTATTTATAGAATGTCATTGGTCAGAAATAACGCTTTGTGAGCTGCTGTCATCGATGTTTGTGTTTTTATCTGTGAAGATGCAAATACAGAGGTGGGGAGAGAGAGAGAGAGAGAGAGAGAGAGAGAGAGAGAGAGAGAGAGAGAGAGAGAGAGAGAGAGAGAGAGAGAGTGTGTTTGTTTGTGTGTGTGTGTGTGTGTGTGTGTGTGTGTGTGTGTGTGTGTGTGTGTGTGTGTGTGTGTGTGTGTGTGTGTTGGGGGGGGGACGTTCAAGGCCGGCATTGTGTCTTTGCTAACCTGAATTTGACTATTCTTATCTGAATGATTTGTAAGCGTAGCCCCATAATGGCAAAGCAAGGCAAGGCAAGTTTATTTATATAGTGCATTTCATACACAGGTGCAACTCAATGTGCTTCACAAAAATAAACAAATGCAAAAAGAAAGGAAACAGAAGAAAGAAGGAAATAAAGTATAGCCAAATAACATTTAAAACATTAAGATAAAACATATGGAAAAAAATAAAAATAAACATAAAAATAAACAATAAAATTGATGTATAATTTAAGCTAGGGGAAAGCATCTGAGAACAGCTTTGTCTAGATTTGTCTAGAGTCTAGATTTAAAGCTATCAATAGTGGGTGCATTTTGTACGCCATATGGAAGCTGGTTCCAAAGCTTTGAAGCATAGAAGGTAAAGGCTGATTCTCCACACTTTGTTTTGACTTTTGGAATCACCAGCAAATGATATAATGTACACCGCTTCACCAGTGGAACGATGTAATAGTCATTGGAAAGTTAACTACCATAGTACTACCCTGCAATGACATTACACATGGCCTTCAGTAATGCACTATGTTTTGGTCATTGCCATTCTGGTTACAGCAAATTTATAGCGCTGTGTCTTCAGGGCTTATAATAATACGGACACATGGGGGGAAAAAGCTGGAAAACAAAGATCTAACAAACTGATACCTTTATCCAGCAGAAACCCACTATTGACATGATATACAATGGAAAGCCATAACTGGAAGATCCCCAAGAAACACAGTTATGGAACGATTGTTTCCACTGAAAGAAACGGTACTTGGCCAAGTTATTCGCTGATCGTGATGGAAAACCATACCACACAGAGAGAAATGGTTGCACTTAAATGGCTGCTTTTAAAAATTGGAGGAAAATCGTTGGAAACATTAGTCATGAATGATGCCCTTGGAGTATTTGGCGTGCGGGTGAGAGCTGGGAAGCACACATGAACACACACACAACAGTGAATCCAGCCACAGATTCTCACCACAGTGTATTTGAACGGTTTCAAATGGAAGAACATTGTAGTACGGTAGTTATTCAAATGGAGAGGAATGTTTGTAATGGTGACCATAGAGACCATCTAAGATTCCTCTGCGAAAAAACAACAACCAAACAAATAAATAAACACATGCTGAAGTTCTAAACCACATCCAGAAGAGACAGTTGGAAATGTTGCATAGATTTTGTCCAGGTCATGTAGGCTATTATATCTTTAGAAATAAACTTACCTCTTTTACCCTGGCCCATAACAGTGAACTAGGGCCTAGGCCACAGACTCTCATCACAGTGTATATTAACGGGTTCAAAATGGAAGAACACTGTTGTACGGTAGTTGCTCAAAGGAGAGGAATGTTTGTAATGGTGACCATAGAGACCATCTCCTCCACAAAATAAAATCAACCAAACAAATAAATAAACACATGCTGAGGTTCTGAAACACATCCAGGAGAGACAGTTGAAAATGTTGCATAGATTTTGTCCAGGTATGACAGTATGTATTATCTCTTTAGTAATAAACATATCTCTTTTACCCTGCCGCATGCTGCTCCCAATATGCACTTTAATCCGTTGACACAACAGTGAATTAGGCCACAGACTCTCACCACAGAGTATATTAACAGGTTAAAAATGGAAGAACACTGTTGTAGTGATACTCAAATGGAGAGGAATGTTTATAATGGTGACCATAGAGACCATCTAAAATTCCTCTGCAAAAAAAACAAACAAACAGACAAATAAAAAATAAACACATGCTGAGATTCTAAAACATATCCAGGAGAGACAGTTGGAAATGTTACATAGATTTTGTCCAGGTATCAGGGTATGTATTACTGTATGTCTTTAGAAGTAAATACCTCATTTACCCTGGCCCATATTACTCCCAATATGCACTTTAATCCGTTGACACAACACTGAACTAGGCCAGTGTTTCCCAACCTTTTTTGTCTCGCGTACCCCCTAAGCCTCTTAGTTATGCCATGAGTACCCCCAAATACATGTTCTATATCGCTTTCTCTGTCCTGATGTGACTGCTCCATACATTTGTTATAACAATAGCATTTTTCGAAGTACCCCCTGCAGTGTGCTCGCGTACCCCTAGTGGTACACGTACCCCTGGTTGGGAAACACTGAACTAGGCCACAGACTCTCACCGCGGTGTACTAGGCCTATATTAACTGGTTAAAAATGGAAGAACACTGTTATACGGTAGTTACTCAAACTGAGAGGAATGTTTGTAATGGTGACCATAGAGACCATCTCCTCCACAAAATAAAAACAACCAAACAAACAAATAAACACATACTGAGGTTCTAAAACACAAACACATCCAGGAGAGACAATTGAAAATGTTGCACAGATTTTGTCCAGATGCACAATATCAGGTCATGTATTATATTATCTCTCTGGAAATAAACATACCTCTTTTACCCTGCCCCATATTGCTCCCAATATGGCCTTTAATCCGTTAACCCCCGGCACAATCGCTCACCGGCCCCCTGCCACTCACACCCCCACAGTCCCCCCACAGCACCCCGCTGACCGCTCCCCCCCCCCGCTCCCCCTCATACAGCCCAGACCCAGGGCTCAGGGCAACAGATGCCAAAAAGCATCGACTTATGCTAAATTAAATTGGGGCACCACTGTCCCTTTCTCTGTATGTGTGTGTGTGTGTGTGTGCCACAAGCATGCTCTAGTCACTAGAGTCTAGTGTATGCCTGAGTGTATGTGTGTGTGTGTGTGTGTGTGTGTGTGTGTGTGTGTGTGTGTGTGTGTGTGTGTGTGTGTGTGTGTGTGTGTGTGTGTGTGTCTGCATAGTATGTGTTGTGGATAGGTGTCGTTCTGCCTGCCCATCATGTTAATGTGTTTAACTCCTGGTTAGTTATAAGGTCCGAGTGTGTCAGTCACTGGGCCAGTAGCCTGGGGTCACTGCCCTTAACATGGGGGTCAAAGGTCAAGTTCTTGTTGCTAGGGGTCAGGTGAGCAGGGTGGCGGGGGACAGATGGGGACTTAGCGCCTCACTGGGGCCTGTACAGGAGAACCAGCAGGATGTGACGACGAGCAGCCGAGCGCACAGATAATAATGATTATGCTGATGCTGATACGGGTGCCGGTGCGATCGCGACAGATGTGAAAATAATCACCTTTGGGATTAGGAAAATAAGCACTCGCAGGGTCTGATCTTGACAGTCGGAAAGGTGAATTAGTACAGCACAGCACGATTGAAAACTTTTATAGCGTGGTATGATCTATTCAATTCTATTCAGTTTATTCACCAGACTCTCTTCCAAACATAATACAGATAGTACACATAAACACATACCAGGACAGACCAGTACAATCAAACATAAACAACACAAAAAATGAACAAAATACATTTGATGTGAGGTAACAGTGAAAGCTTTCCTCATGTGGGTGCTCTCTTCAAGTGGAAATAAAAGTATTTTTCCAGTCATGTCTGCTGACAATATTGTTATTCACTATTACACAATGTTCCAGCTTTGGTAACACTTTATAATAATGTTCCTTAGTAAAGACTCAGTAAATAATTAACTAATGATGAATAAAACATTAACAAATGTTTTTATTATTAACTAAGCTTTATTAATGCTTAATAAAATATCTACAAATTATATCTGCAAGATTTTACACACCTTATAACAGAGTATTTTATTCATTTACAAGCAACTTGTAAATGTCTGATAAATGTAAAATATTAACATAGCATTTCCTAGTAATTTACAAGCATTTGTTTACATTTCCTAGTCATTTACAAACGTTTGTTAATGTTTTGTTCATCAATAGTTAATTATTTATTAAGTCTTTATAATGCTTTTTTTGCATCCACTATTCTAAAGTGTTACCCCAGCTTTCAGTTCAAAAAGCATAAAATTCATGAATACGCTGCATGGGTCGTGATCTGCATCAAAATGAAGCAGATTTATTTTTAGCCCATGGTAGACAGATAAAAGATCCAAGTCAGGTGATGAATGGTCTGGTGATTTTCTGGCATTATTCTCTTCAGTTTTTTGCAGAATTTAACTAAAACATGTCCTAAACTGTATTCCTCAGAACATCAGTTTAGTATTTGATGTTAACATTACAAATCCGAAGTGATGGTCAATCTCCATGTAATACATCTCAAACCACCACTATTGTATTGTATTTCACACTTCGATATTACATAACAGTTGTTTCATAAGTGTGTCAGTAAGGCTAACTTTAGTATCAGGAAGGAAGAAATATAAACACTAATGAGTCTAATTATGTTATCCTGTGGAACTCTCTCACACATATAAGTGAAATCTGAGGCAAAGGTGAAAGCTAAATGCGGACCTCCATTTCCCCATCCATACATCTATCCCTCCGCCCTCCTCCATTTCTAAAACTATACTTCATCCACCCCTCCGCTCTCCTCCATTTCCCCCTCTCTCTCCATCCCTCCACCCCCCTCCAGGCACACTTCCATTGTGCATCCACCTTTCCTTTCTATTCTTTTACTGACCGACCAGCTGTTCCTTCCCGCCCTATCCAACAGAAAAGGACCCAGGAGAGCAAGGGAAAGGGAGAGAGAGAGAGGGAGGGAGCGAGGGAGGGAGGCGAAGAGGAGAGGAGAGGATAGAAAGGGAGAGGTACACAGAGGGAGAAGAGTTGATGAGTACGGCTAGACGCACACACACACACACACACACACACACACACACACACACACACACACACACACACACACACACACACACACACACAGTATACAGACCTACACACACGTGGGCACACACACTCGTACAAACATGGTCAGAGAGAGAGGTGGAGGAGGGGAGCGAAGGAGGGAGGAAAAGAGGAGAAGAGAAAGGGAGAGGTGCACAGAGGGAGAAGAGTAGATGAGTACGGTTAGAGGCCTGCATACACACACACACACACACACAACACACACACTCACACACACACACACACACACACACACACACACACACACATGTTCAGAGAGAGAGGGGGATGTGGGGGAGCGAGGGAGGAAGGAAAAGAGGAGGAGAGGAAGGGAGAGGTGCGCAGAGGGAGAAGAGTAGATGAGTACGGCTAGACGGCGCGGGTTAGAGGGCAGGTTGGCATGTGCCGAGCCTCTTTGTGTCTCTGAGCAAGATAAATACACGACACATACTATTATGGATGAGGAATAGGCTAGTATGCACACACACACACTGGCGCACATGCACGCACGTACGCACGCACGCACGCACGCACACACACACACACACACACACACACGTGTGCACTATGCAAACACATTACTTTGGTTTTTATTACACAGACATAAATATGTCCATCCAGACAGGCAATCACTTGGTAAACATTGGTCAGCGCGCAAACACACACACACGCACGCACACAAACGCGCACACACACACACACACACACACACACACACACACACGCACGCACGCACGCACGCACACACACACACACACACACGCGCACACACACACACGTACGTACGTACAAACACACTTCCAGACAGATATAAATTAGATCCCATACGCATGCACATATTATACACACAGCAGGGAGGGACATGAGCAAACACTTCCCGGTGTCTCCACAGACGTGGCACGGGGGTCAATCAGCGTAGACAGGGGTTCACAGCCCAGGGGAGCCCCACATGGACAGGGGTTCACAGCCCAGGGGACCCCCACTCACAACACAATGGGGTTCAGGGAGACCACTGTCAACTGTCACAGCCACCCCTCCCTTTCCTCCTTCCACATACACAGTCAATTTCGCAGTGCCCATTCAACATTTAACTTGAGAGTTGATCCTACTGCCTGCATGTTGAATTAACACTCTAAAATGCATATGGTTTCATGTTTACAAACATTTGTGTTGTGGGGCGGGGCAAGATGCTAAGCAGCCAGCCATGTGAGGTCATTTATTTTTGTGAGTGAGAGCAGTTTCCAACAATCAGAGGTAGAAGAGTGCGCAACCAGGGGTGCACAACACAGCCGGGGATGTTTACGAATGTGTAGTCTCGTCTCCCCTATCCACTCCACTCCACTCCACTCCACTCAACTCCATTCCCTCCCCCATAGCTAAGCCCAATTTCCCCATTTCAGTATTACATAAATCTCATGTGCACACTCAGTCACCCCAGACTCTCTCCTCTCATTAAAGTCAAATGGCACGTGACGCGACACACAGACCTGAATAGATTACAGTCGCACACCACACGCATGCACGTGCACACAATGCACACACGCATGAAACAGCCACACGCATGCAAAATCAGACAGAAGCACGCGCACACACGCACACACGCACACACACACACATACACACACACACACTCCCATGCGCCAGCAAACCCACACACACTCACAATATACGCACAACATGCATACACACACACACACACACTTTTAAATGGTGAAGCTCTACACAGAGGCACTTAAGAGAATGATGAATTATGAATTGAAAATAAATTATGGATGCACAACAATGTTTTTGTTCGCAGCTGCGCCAATCGAATTGAGATTCATAAATTCCTAAATGAATAGAAAGCTGTAATGACAACAGGCACAGTGATTACAGGGGCGGAATGAAGGTAAAGCGCTTATGTGTCCTTGTGGAGAATAATATGGCTCTCATTAGGTGCCTTGCTTACTGTATGTATACACCAGTGGTTCCCAAGCTTTACCATGGAAAGGCAATATATGGGTAGGAGACGTGACGCCTTGTTTTTTAGTAACATTGGTTAAAAAACCTACAAAACTGTTATTTTTCCTTTAAAAAACAAATGTCAATGAAAGAAGATGTGATACATTATGTTTCATATTAGTCTTAGATGAGAAGAAACATTCCATGGACCACTAAGTGCTTTATTTTTTTCTATTTTTTTCAATCAATTTTTCAGGAATTGGAAAACCTTTTTTTTTTTGGCGTTACGCCCTTAAACGTCAAACACCCATATACAATATATATACATTTACCGGTAGATCCCAGCCAAGGCCCCCTTAGGTTGTGCCACACTATTTTTCCTATGCCTCCCCTTTTACAACCACAGTGTAGATCTGTTAGTCAACGCCTCTGGGATATATAAAATAATAACGATGTAGTAATGTTCAGAGATGCAATAGATTATTAGCCCTGCCAAGGAGGTAATGTTTTCGGTCACGTTGGTTTGTATGTCTGTCCGTCCGTCTGTCTGTTTGTTTGTTTGTTTGTCAGCAGCATAACACAAAAAACAATCATCGAATGTGGACGAAACTTTGTGGGTTTGTTGATAAGGACCCAGGGAACAAGTGATTAAATTCTGGTGCTGATTCGGATTACGAACCGGAATCAGGACTTTTTTAAAGATTCTGTCTGCAGGATAACTCAAAAAGAATCAACTGATTTGGACGAAACTTTGTGGAGTTGTTAGTAATGACCCAAGGAACAAGTGATTCAATTCTGGTGGTGATTCGGATCACAAACCGGAACCAGGACTTTTCAAAAAATTCTTCACTATCTAGACGCCCCCTCCACAAAAACAAGACAGAAAGATTTGTGTAGTAGTCAAATGTATCAAGCAGCTTCCTTGGCGGAGTTCTGCGCTCTCTGAGTGCTTCTAGTTATAATGTGGTTCTTAACTATTTGGTTTATTTTTTGTATACATTAGTTAATCAATTTATTTAAATATTCATTTTTGTTTTCCTATGCTTTTGCTGTCAACCTGCCACGGCCCCCTTAGCATCCCCCAACGGCCCCCCCAGGGGTCCCTGGCCCCCAGTTTGAAAACCACAGGCCTTCACTCGGTAGTGGTTCCTCCTCACCAGTTTCCACTGATGAAACATTTTACTTTTTTTTACAAAAGGAACAATCTTCAATTCATTCGACAAAACATTTATTTTACGGAGCTCTGACAATATTGTATTACACATTATGTCAATTTACTCTGCAGAATTCACAGCAATTAAAATGCGTGTTCCAACCCCCCATGCCAAGTATATGCGAGGGGATCTGATGATATACACTGATACTTACACGGAGAGGTCAGCCAGTTGTAGGTCTGGAATAAAAGTTTAAGTACAGGCTATTCACGTGTGGGTATGAATCATTAGGTCATAGGAGGGAGATGAGCCGAGGGGTTGAGGAAGACCAGATACAGACTGGTGGTTACAATGAAGCGGAGGGTCATCATCATCATCATCATCATCATCAGACATATGAGAAGAGAAAGAGGGGGAGAGAGAGCGAGAGAGAGAGAGAGAGAGAGAGAGAGAGAGAGAGAGAGAGAGAGAGAGAGAGAGAGCGAGAGAGAGAAAGAGAGAGATAGATAGATAGAGAGAGAAGAGGAGAGTGAGAGAGGAGGGAAGAGGAGGGAGAGAACGGAAAAGCAGAAGAAAGAAAAAAAATGGAAAATGAAAGAAGAGATGGAACAAACAGTAAAGAGGTAGTTGAAAGACGGAAAAGAGAAAGAACAAAATGTGAAAATTTTGAAAAAGACAGAGACAGAGGGGAGACGCTCCCAAGCCCCTGGGCTCATGGCCTCATTACGGCGTTATTCTGTTTTGGTGGAAACGGCTGCTTACTGTATGTCTGTGTTGTGATTTTTATTCTGATACGGCTGCTTATGTCTGTGTAGTGATTTTTATCCTCATACGGCTGATTATGTCTGTGTAGTGATTTTTATTCTCATACGGCTGCTTACTGTATGTCTGTGTTGTGATTTTTATTCTCATACGGCTGCTTATGTCTGTGTCGAGATTTTTTTATTCTCTTCCCTGTTCCGCCTCCATCCTCCCTCCATCCCTGAGCAGATAAGCACCAGTGTACTCCTCCTGCCCCCATCATGTCTCTGCGGCAATCTGACATACTTTCATGCCACCCAAACAAACATACTGTAGTGCTTCTCAAAATCGTAGTCATCCTATCTTGATATACAGGTACTGTAATACTAAATAAAAAATGTTGCTAAACTACTGACTTTCAGAGAAGACAGAGGTCACTGCAACCTCATGGAAAGACACACAAACGTTCCATTTCCCCAGAATTTCTAGATTGAAACAGACAGCTCCTTAACCCGGGGGGTGGGGGGGTGGGGGGATGCAGGGGTGTGAAGAGAAGGTTGCGATCTTGTCAGAGAGACATGTCACATGACGATGTGCCTGGAGCGGGGTGGAGAGTGCGATGCCTAGAGGGGGGGATGTGAGGAAGACAAAGGTGTTGGCATTAATGAAGACATCAAATGGGGGCGTCAATGTTGCTAAGCAGCGCGGGAGACTCCAGTGCATGAGTGTGAATGTGTGTGTGTGTGTGTGTGTGTGTGTGTGTGTGTGTGTGTGTGTGTGTGTGTGTGTGTGTGTGTGTGTGTGTGTGTGTGTGTGTGTGTGTGTGTGTGTGTGTAAGAGAGAGAGAGAGAGTGAGCGTCTCTGCGCACGTGCGGAGATGGTGCATCTCTTACTGATGCCCCATCATCAGAGGTGAGCTATTAGCTGGATGCGCTGCGTGATTTCATCATGGTTGTGCTGAAGCAACATCCCTGCAATGCTGGCAAGGTAATAACCCAGTGGGCTACTGGAGCACTCTGGGAGGAAGTGAGAGGGGGGCTGATGTTTTGCTTCCCTAGTCCCCAGGTCACCTCATTGGGGTCCCTTTTCCCAGCAGAGTCTGTTTTAGAATGTATAATGATAGTTTATTTATTATTTATTTATTTTTAAGGGATTTTGTGACTTTCTTGCTGACAGGACAGTCGTGAGTATGACGGGAAGAGAGTGGGAGAGAGAGATGGGGCGGGGCTGGCAAAGGACCCAGGCCGGCCTCGAACCCGGGTCCCCATGGGCATGCAAGCCCAGATGTGGGGGGATTCACACTCCCTGGCGACGATGGCGTGCGCTCAAAATTACGTCACACCCCCCTCCGCAAGCTGGCGTGGCGCGAGGTCGTGCACCCCACATTTTTTGTAACTTGGCGCGCGTCCACCAGCAGCGACCAGTTAGCAGACCGAGCAGGAGAAGTAGCCTACAGTTGCCTATAGCGTGCTGCACCACAGTGCCCCCATGCTTAATAGTTTATTATGCCTGCCTTGCTATGCCCTGCTCTTTGGTATTTGCTGCTCACGTAACCTGCTAGGTGAGTATGTATTAACATGGCAATGCTAGGTGTGTATGTATTAGCATCGCCAAGTTTATGTGTCTATTGCTTGGCATGTGGAGAGGGGTACGTACGTATTGTATGCTTTGCTACTGTGGTATCCATCTAGTGAGCCAAAGTGTTTTGACAGGGCGGTGTGCATTTGGGTAGCATGCAGGGCTGGATTAAGATGGCCCAGGGCCCCTTGGCCACAAGTTACTGTAGGCCCCCCGACGGAAACCAAAGTTCATGACAAAATAACATAATCGGCATCTGAATTGCAATTAAACATAACATGTCTGACAACTCGTTAGAGAAGTATTAACAAGATTTAAAACAACTTGACACGGCAGACAATTTTTCAACTCCACATCTTGTTACAATTCTGTTTTTTTTAAAGTTTTTTTTTAAATGTTTCTCCCCCTTTGGCCAGTTTGGGGGCAGGTGGGGGCCCCTAAGCTGCGGCCATATCTACCCTGTAGGGGTCCCTGTAGGGGGCCCTGGCAGGTGGGGGGCCCTAGGCTGCAGCAATATGTATCTAGCCTGTGTGTTACGTAAGCCGGCCCTGGTAGCGTAAGGCGTACTGCGTAGTGTTTGTGTGATGTGCTGTACAAATAGACCTCTGGTGAGACGGGGGCCCACCTGCTGAGAAGCCAAGTGCCAGTGAAATACGTAAACACACACACTCCTGAGGAACTGTAGACACACACTTGCCAATGAACACTTGCCAACACACACATGTACACGTACACGCACACACACACACACACACACACACACACACACACACACACACACACACACACACACACACACACACACAGGTGGATATACATGCCGCACATGCAATGTGTACAAAAGTGTATACAAGACGCATAAACAAAGACGCATGCAAACACACACACACACACACACACACACACACACACACACACACACACACACACACACACACACACACAGTTGCATAAAAGCAAGTGACTTCTCTTTTCGCCGCTGTTTTCATTGAGCTACTTCTGATGAGAGGAAAAACAATTTCCTCTCCACATTCCTCTCCCGCCCTTTAAGCGAAAGGACGAAGCATTTACTTTCCAGATATCCTGCTCCACCACGCTACTCCAAACACGGCTCTCATCAATCTGGGCACACAAAAGCGGCTTCTACAGTGCCTAAGAATAGAGCTTTAGGGGAAAACAATTAGTTCATTGGAGGAGCGAGAACTCATTCACTCCTTAGGAGAGGAAATCTCCCTCGGAAGAGGCCTAAGCACTTTCCACTTCTTCGTCAGGGACCCCCTTTTGGACTATAGCAGCGGTTCTTAACCTGGGGTGCGGGCACCCCCTGGGAGTGCGCCAGAGATTTCGGGGGGTGCACTGGATTTTGATTGTGTTGAGGTTATGACCGAAATTCTGCTTTGGAACATTATAATTAGACCAATTTAAGACCAAATTACACATCTTTGGTCCCCATTTAAAGTCATTATTTTTTATATTGTTATATTGTTATTATTTATTGTTATATATTGTTATATTATTATATTTAAGTTTATTTTTTATATTGTTTGTATGATTTGCTCTTCTATATTTGTTATATGTCTGTATGTAGTCTTGTCCTGTTCTTGTATCTTATCTGTGTTTTTTGCCTGGATGGACCCAGAGTCTGTAATAAAGCAATCAATCAATCAATCATTAAGGTATTGATCAATATTCCAAGCAAGAATCATTGCAATTAATCACTTCAAATCATTTTTAGTATGTATACACATGTAGAAGTTTGGGTAGGGGGTGCACGCCATGTCTTCAGCTCAAGAAAGAGGGTGCGTTAAGAAAAAGAGGTTAAGAACCACTGGACTATAGAATATTTTCGCGACCCCCCCACCCACCATAGTCTGAGCCTAGCAATGGATTTCAAGCAATATTAGCAGACAAACTATCAATGGAAAATCTAGCAATATTAATGGACAAATTAGGCCTCCTATACCTCCGCGAAACCCTAGGGGTCCCGACCCCCTGTTTGGGAACCCCTCCTGAGGAGATCTCCCTCTAAAGAGGCCTGAGCACTTTCCCCTTCCACAGGAGTGCGACCACACGCCCTCCCTGTCTCAGCAAAAGGACCTTCTTGGAAAAGTGATCTTAGTTATTTATAAAATAGAAAGCATGACTACGGTAAGTGACAAGCCACCGACATTTACAACTAAGAATAGAAACGGACAATGCCAACTCTGTTCAGACACATACACACAGGCACAGGCACGTGCGCGCACACACATGTGTGCACGCACGCACGCAGGCACGCAGGCACGCACGCACGCACGCACGTACGCAGACTCTTAGCATGGCGCCTGTTTGATGCCGTTAAATTACGGAATTACCTGTGATCAATCACTGCGTAAACATTTCAATAATCTGTTTGCAATCAAACAGAGTAAGTAGGCCTACCCAGAACAAACAGAGGCCTTCCTGTTAGTGTTTTCTGGGGAGAAAGTTGATTACAGGCAATTGAAATGAAATCCTACTAAACTACCAGTGGTCCCTGGCAGTCAGGCAGGCAGTCAGGGAGGCAGGCGGTGTGTGTCTTAAGCCCCCCCATTGGCGCCACACAAAGGGTGCCAGGCGGGGTAGCGTTAGTGTTAGTAGGATCATTAGGGATCAAGTTAATTAGTACCCTGTGCCTGCATGGCATTCAGGCAGCCTTCTCTTGCCTGCTGCCTTTGTGGAGCAGGTGATCAATCAACTGGGTGCGGGATGTGCCTTGACATCTAAGGGAAGGTTTGGAATTTTTTTTTTTAGGGGGGGCCCCCCAAACACCGAACGTCATCGGGCACAGATCCAGCGCTGCCCCTGGCAACTGATGGAAGCTAATGACAACAGAAAACAAAAAATCAAAGAAAGAAAAGCAACACTAAGAAAAAAGAGAAAATAAATCAGACCTTGAAGGGGAAAAATAGAGATTGCAGGATTAAAGGAGAAAAACGGCTCTTTCAAATATTGCTTTTGTTTTGGTCTCATGGAGCTCATAGATTTTTTCACCCCTTAAAAAGAGTACAGAGGGAAGGCAATGGGTGCATTCCAATATGCGACCTTGCGTCCTCCACTTGGGATTGTGGCCTCACATTTTGTTGATGCCCCGCCTCCATGGAGAAAACAATGAAGTTTCCCCGTTGTCAGCCTTGCCAAAACATTTTTGGGGGACTATTCTTCATTTACCAGCCTGTTTGAAAATGAGAAAATGACTTTACAATTGTGATTTTGCAAGATATTGAAATATAACGCTGCTATCAGTGATGTCACGACGTATTACTTCCTGGTACGAGGCCACAAGCAAAAGTGGAGGACGCAAGGTCGCATATTGGAACGCACCCAATGTTCGTGACGTTGCTCCATGCAAAGTGCATAGCCTCGTTTGCCTCATTAGACACCCCGCTTAGCTGATCGCACCGTTGACATGGGAAACTGCAAGCCCTGCAATTGTCACAGATGATCATTATTGTGGTGGAGGGACAGCAACCAAAACATATCCTTATTGTCGGCACACGCACCCTCTTGCACGCACACATACACACACACACACACACACAAAGGAAGAAACAGGGAGAAACACACACACACACACAAAACCACCACACATCCATCCCACGCAATAGCCCCTCACACCAGTGCCAAGCGATCCCTTGTTGTTTTCCTTGTACAGGAACGCCGGCAAGAACAAAGGGGGCCGAGAAGAGAAGAGAAGAGAGAGGCGAAGAGAGGCGAAGAGAAGAGAAGAGAAGAGAAGAGAAGAGAAGAGAGGCGAAGAGAGGCGAAGCGAAGGGCCGAATCAGCAGCACTGTGATCCAGGTCACCACCACCTCAATGCACCCGCACAACCGGCCCTCAGTACTGAAGCCCAGCTGACAACAAGCTCCACCATCTGAGTCACACACACACACACACACACACACACACACACACACACACACACACACACACACACACACACACCAGCATGCCCATGCCCTACTGACGTCCCCGCTAAACAGGGATCACCGAGTCCAAGTTGGAGCCGCGGCCAAAACCAGGGCCAGGGCACGTAGCTGTGGCTATGGATCACCGCGCACACACACACAGTGACACACACAGGGCTGGACTGGGATTTAAAAAAATCGGGCCAGGCATTGAGACCAGTCCGCCAGGCATTGAGAGAGACAATGAAGCCTGTGACAATGGCTTTAGTAATCTATTACAGTATGAGCTATTTTGACCACAACAGCCAAACCTAATATTGAAATCTGACTCAGAGAGGTCAGCTGTAGTGGCATGAGGACTGATACCACTGCATTGAGGGGAGGAACAGGCCAAAATCATGAACAGTTCGCTGGGCAAATGCCCTGTATGCCCTGTGGCCAATCCAGCCAGTGCCACACAGCACAGCAGAGAGGGGAGGAGTGAAGCCACTGGCATGGAATGAGCAATGGTGGTGGCACCATTCCACAGGCGCCATTCCACAGTGGGGGGAGAGAGAGAGGACGCGAGTGACCTATATAGCGCACCACCAGGAAGTGCCCACGGGGATTTAATGCACATGACATGGCTGTCTTGTAGCCAGAGCCACAACATGTAGGCATGTCCGATAACAACAGACAACAGGAGAGAGGGGGGAGATAGAGAGAGAGAGAGAGAGAGAGAGAGAGAGAGAGAGAGAGAGAGAGAGAGAGAGAGAGAGAGAGAGAGAGAGAGAGAGAGAGAGAGAGAGAGAGAGAATGCCAGGCCACTAAACCAGCCAGGATGCATTAAGGCCATAGTATATATGTAGGAACTCCGGAAGCGACAAGGGCCCAGTTTCACTCTGATGCCAATAGATAGACGGATGGATAGATAGGTAGAGGAATGAATGGAAGCTTGGATAGATACAGACAGACAGACAGACAGACAGACAGACAGACAGACAGACAGACAGATAGACAGACATAGATACAGTAGATAGACAGATAGATAGACAGACATACATAAGTAGATAGCTAGATACATAGATAGATAGATAAACACAAACAGTCAGGGCGGCAGACATAGAAGGCAGGGACAGGGTGGCAGGCAGACATACAGCTCCAGGCCTTTTTATTAGAATAGCATGAAAAAGTTGATTTATTTCCATAATTCCATCAATAATGTTAAACTGTCATGGATTGTAGATTCATGGCCCAGTTTTTTAACTATTCCAATCATTATTTTTTTTTTTATATATACGTTAGCCTTCCAGCTCAAAAAACCCATGAATTGGGGAATTCGCATCATTAGAATATTGTAATAAAATCACATTTTTCTTCATCAAAATTCGGGTCACATTAAATCAGTTGAAATTTGGTACTTTCTACATAACATGCAATGTTCAATACTTGGTTAGGACTCTCTCTGTCTTAATAACGGCCATGATGCGTTTAACATTGAAGTCAATAGCAGAAACAGTGCATGGGAGTTATGGAAGCCCAGATATCCTTGATGCTTTGCTGTCAGCTGTTCAGTTTAACATTATTGATGGAATAATGGAAATAAATCAACTTTTTCATGCTATTCTAATAAAAAGGCCTGGAGCTGTACAGTAGACACCTTAAAATGGTGGCAGGGACAGTGGTCTCAGACGAACCCACAGCCACGACGAGCATGATGGTCCAGTCGCTTGATAATTGAGAGGGTTTGTCGACAGATGATCCCTTTTAGCCTTAAATGTGGGGTTGACATGCCGCCGCGCCGCGCCGGGGAGAGCTCCCTCACATGACTTAGTCTTTCGGGAAGCTTATAGGCACCCGCGCGCCGCGCGCAGGGAAACCCACAGCACCTTAAAAATAAACACAGAAAAACGTCTCCAGCTCCGCACATGCATGCAGTGCAGGCCGCCTGAAATACACCATTACATATATCATTACCAACCAGCTCCGAAATAGGTGAGGTCAGCATTCTTGGAAGTTGTCGTGGGCGTGCAGCTGGTTATATTAAAGGGGTATGCCACTATTTTGGGGCTTAATACAGTTAAAATCGTTGGCTGGGGTTTATAAAGGTGGTAAAGTGTCTTATTTTTCATGTTAAGTGTTGTCTTGCTTTAAGACAAGTTAAAAGAGGGAGTATGTTACACGGATCCATTGACTTTCACTAGCTTAGCGACATGCTCCCTCTTTTAACTTGTCTTAAAACAAGACAACGGCTTACATGAAAAACACAATTTATAAACTATGGCCAACGATTTTAACTGTATTAAGCCCCAAAATAGTGGCATACCCCTTTAAGAAGAGGGGGATGATGATGATGGTTGGGGAGTTTGAAGGAAGGCCTTTGCTGCAATTGAACAGTTTCGCTCCATCTCACTCAATACAAAACAACAACGCGCCCAAACCCCCATTGTTTTCATCGACAAAAGTAGCGGCTTGGCCCCATCATCAGTCTCTGTCATTTGGACAACGGTCAAAGCGCCAGTATGCCAGAGCTGCGGGCGGGAAGATGGGGCAATCCCAGCGGCCTACAGCTGCCAATGCGGTGGCGGACAGCACAGGTCGAGCTAGTTAACGCAAGCCATTGAATTAGCAGAACAGGTCAAGAGAGAGAGAGAGAGAGAGAGAGAGAGAGAGAGAGAGAGAGAGAGAGAGAGAGAGAGAGAGAGAGAGAGAGAGAGATAGAGAGAGAGATAGAGACAGAGTGAGTAGATGAGATAAAGAAAGGGAAAAGGGGAAAGATAGGGAGAGTCAGAGACAGGCCCACAGAGAGAAAAAGAGATAGAGGGAGAGAGAGAGAAAGAGAGAGAGAGAGACATTGAAAGAGAGAGTCCAAACAAGCCAGATGAGGGGGAAATGGGTGTGTGGTTTGTAATCTGTGGATGGGCGCCGTTGGTTTCAGTTGAGCAAGGGCACGCCCGACCAACCGGTGCCTCGGACTGTCAAGTTGAGTGTGTGTGTGTGTGTGTGTGTGTGTGTGTGTGTGTGTGTGTGTGTGTGTGTGTGTGTGTGTGTGTGTGTGTGTGTGTGTGTGTAATTGTGAGTAATGACAAGGGCCAGACTGGCTTGAAGCAGGCGGTCAAGGGGCCAAGCAGCCCACTTCGATCTCCATTCCTGCCTCATCATTGTGTGCAAATACACAGAAATATAAAAGGAGGCAGACAGGCAGGCAGACAACAGACACAGTGGAGAGACAACGGTGACAAATGGTGTGTGTGTGTGTGTGTGTGCGGCTTTTCTCCAGAGACGCAAAAATGCTAAACATCAGAATGGGCTCCTGGGGTGTGTGTGTGTGTGTGTGTGTGTGTGTGTGTGTGTGTGTGTGTGTGTGTGTGTGTGTGTGTGTGTGTGTGTGTGTGTGTGTGTGTCAGAGGGATGACACTGCTAGAGGGGTAGTAGTGAGGCAAAGGGGGTTGTAGGGGGTGGGGGGCATGGGGTGGGGGGGCATAATGGGGGAAGAGGGGAAAGGGGGTGTTTTAAAGGGGAGTGTCATCTTCATGCTTTTGGGGGTTTGAATCTCTATTGGACCAATCAGAGGAGACACGTGCCTCCCCACGGATGGGTGTTGGGGAGAATGTCTCTGGGGTGGGGGGTGGGGGGCTGGATGAGAGGCTCTGTGTGTGTGTGTGTGTGTGTGTGTGTGTGTGTGTGTGTGTGTGTGTGTGTGTGTGTGTGTGTGTGTGTGTGTGTGTGTGTGTGTGTGTGTGTCTGCCAGTGGTCTTTTGTTCGCCCAGCTGCTGGCGTCAATGCTAACACAACTAAAGCCTTTCCCTCAGGACATCTGCCCAACACACACACACACACACACACGCACGCACGCACAGACACACACGCACACAGACACACACACACACAGACACACACAGACACACACGCACGCACGCACGCAGACACACACGCGCATGCACGCATACACACACAGACACAGACACAGACGCACGCACAAAATTAGTCTTAATCTGGAAGCAGAACACTACGTGATTATAGAACTCCCTCTGCTAAAAGCCCCATACATTTACATACAATCACACTTTAAATAGCCTATACATCCCCCATTGCCTTTGAAGTAGGCCAACACAAAGCAAAAATAGCCCTTTTTGGAAAGAAGCAGACATAATCCTTTGTTGTTGTCTCCCTAGATCACATTTGTCTGTCTGCCTGCCTGTCTGTCCATCTCTGTCTGTCTGTCTGCATACAGTCTTCCTCCTCCTTCTCTTTATTTTTCTTCTTACTTTTTTTCTCAAGCCAACTAACTTCATGTCTCTGGTCCCATTTCAACCTCTGTATCATTCTCCCATATACATATATATAATATTCCTCAGTCCATATCCATGTCCAAACCATCACCGACTTCATCAATGCACTTAATAACCCACCTGATGAATCCATTTCCTTATCCTTCTATGAAATGTGTTCTCCACACCTTTAGCTCCACCACAACCTGAGTTCTCCCTCTCTCTTCCTCTGCTTCGTTCTTTTCTTAGTTTCTGGGCCATACAGTACAGCTATACACCACCATTACTGTAGCCTCCTCATAGTGTGAAAAGGAGCTCGTTATCTGCTGTCACCTCTGCAGAAACGCAGCTGAGGAGGCTCCAGAAGTGTGTAGGTGTTCACCTGCAATGTGAGCTGGATTGGCTATATAGGCATACAGGGAATTTGCCCAGTGAACTGTTGATGATTTTGGCCTGGCCTTCCCTTTTATGTAATGGTATCAGTCCTCCTGTAGCTACAGCAAACCTCTCCGAGTCAGATTTCTATATTGATTTTGGCTGTTGGGGTCAAAATAGCTGATAGTAGTTGATAAATGTTGTTACAGGCTTCATTGTCCATCTCAATGCCTGGCGTACTGGTCTTGGATAAGAATGCCTGGCCTCATTTTTCATCTCGGTCCAGCCCTGCCTGCGATGCTTGCTGCCTCTTCCTGCTAAATCCTCTATTCATACACAAGCAGACAACCAAAATCCTGATGCAAAAATACAAATGTTTTGCATGTTTCCATCATGGTTCCAATTCAGTGGAATCAATGCAGGAAATGCTAAATATATACGACACGGTGCAGAATATGCCCTTGTCTTGTGAAGTACTGTGAGGTCGGAAATTTGGTTTGAAATTATCTAACAGTCTCACCAATTTTACAGCCTTTTTCACAGCAGAAAATTAACTCCCACAACACTAGATGACAGCTTGTATCGGTTACTTTCAGACACCTTGCCCTGCTAAGGAAGTGAGCGAGCCACAGTGTTGGAGGGATGAGTGTGTGTTCACAGCAGTGGCATAAGGCAGTCTGGCCTGATCAGGGCCTCTGACACCATTGGCCGGTCGGTCGCAGGACAAAGTTGTCTGAAAGGGCCCCCCAGCCCAAATACATACCAATGTATCAAGGACCCAGTATACTGGGCCCCCTGTCTCCCTGGGCCTGGGACAACTTTCCTCTTTATCCCCTCCCCCTGTCGGCACCCCAGGTCCTGATGACAGCAAAGCCACTGGCAATGCCATGTCCTGGCATTTTATTTTATTATATTCCCTCCCCCCTCCCTCGCTCTGGCAGCGGTACAGAAATATGGCTATCCAAGACTCACTCAAGGCCAAGCAGCCAGCGATGCTACAACACCATCTCTCCTCTCCATCCATCCTGACCTAGTCTTCCTCCTCCCCCAGCTCACAAATCAAGTCTGGTCCAACAAGACAGCATGGCACACTCACCACATATTGTACAGCGAGCAGTCCCGCACACTTCAAATCCTTTTTTCCTTCTTTGTATTTTTATTCCATGGCAGGATAGGGTGGAATAAAAATACAAAGAAAAAAGAATTTTATGTGTGCAGTGCAGACTCCTCACTCTAAAATGACAGTCAGTCTTTGTACCACACGTTTCCCTGGGATGTACACGATCTTCACCTTAAACTGAATGTAACACTCAACAGTCAATGCATAATCTGACTATCAGCACACTGCCTTTTGCCTCCCCCCTATCTATCAGCCTTCTTCAAAAGAGAGATGTGGTTTTGTTCAGATGTTATATCAGAGCGCCTCTAACAACCGAAAAAAAAAAATCTAGAACATTATGAACCTAGCAGCAGTCATTGTGCTCCTCAAGCCCCTGGGAAATTGGCAAAGGGGCTGAAAGACTCTCGTTCAGAAGCCAAGATTCACCAATTAGGCGTCTTCTGCCTCCTTGTGGCCAATACTGAAACATTACATTGACAGTCCAGTTAGTGAACCCTCTTGATGAAACATCCTAGTGCTGCCATCTAGTGTGGAGACCTAGTGGTTGCGTATAGCTGTGGGTTGCACGGTATCGCTCTCAGATTGCAATGCCACACTGATGCAAATCTGAGGCAATGACACTGCAGCTGTTGGATGGTAAATATTTTTCTGTTTTGCAGCTTTGCTGAAATGGCCAGTCATCTGTTAGTTTCAGACTTCAAAGTCACACGTCTTCAGGGCAAAATTGGGGAAGCTGATGACAACAGACAGTCATACGCACTGTAGTAGCAAGCACAGGAGTAGAATGCGTTTCTTATGCTATGCTTCATTTTCGTTTGTGTATGAGAAAAAAAAGATGAATTTTCACATTTGTTCAATGAATTCCACAGCCGGCGATTCAATTAATCGATTCGTCTACAAGAGTTCTTGTTCTTATTTCACACATTTTGTGGAGGCATTTTAATGCTCACGCAGTAATAACAATACTGAGTGTAACAATGATGTTCCTCAAATAAAAGGCATGTAGATTGTTCAGCTTTTGCTCATTTATTTAACATTTCACACATATCAAGCCAAGCCTGTAGAGTAAAAAAAAAAGAACTTTTGATTTGAATTAAGGAGCATTCTTAAGTATCGAAAATAATCAAATCGCTGGCCTAAGAAGTCGAGATCAAATCGAATCGCCATGAATTAGGGATGCAAACGATTCATCGATTAATCGACTTTAATCGATCAATGAATTAATCGATTAAAAAACATGAATGGCAATTAATCGATAATTCAACTGACAAGAGACCCAGGTGAAATGGGCATGTGAAGAGTGTGTGTGAAGAGGGGTGTGAAAAGTGGGAATATTTAAATCACCTTTGGATTATAGAATTGAAATAGAATTCATTTAAATGTGGTATTTTATCTTAATTTTTTATTTAAAAAATTAGATTTAGTAGTTTTTCTGAGAAACATTGAAATATTGGGGGGAAAACGCAGCTTATCAATTAATCGTAAGTCGATCGATAAGACTATCAACTAATGATTAATGAATTAATCGATAATTTGCATCCCTACCATGAAAGCTCTGATTTACACCCTGCCCTAGTGTCAGGGTTGCCTGGGAACTCCCATACTGCCTTTAGTTCTACACAGTCTCACTTGTGATTAGGTCTGGTGTTAACCAGGCAAGTGGCAGGGCTGGATTGGGACAAAAATTAGGCCGGGCATTTTCAGCCAACACCGGTCCGCCTGATATTGACACAGACAATGAAGCCTTTGACAATATTTTTAGTAATCTATAACAAGCCCTTTTTTTTTACCACAACAGCTAAAATTAATATTTAAATCTGACTTGGAGAGGTCAGCTGTATCAGCCTGAGGACTGATACCATTACATTTAGGGTAGGATCAACAGTCCACCTCATAAGCCAGGGGTGGGGAAGCTATGTCTGGAGGGCCGTTTGCGGCCCTTGAGGTCGTTTTATCCGGCCCCCGAGACAATTTTAATGTTATGCAGCTTCACATGAAATATGGCATATTTTGTAAAGGAATCTTAGAAATTACATTAGCAATAAAAGTAAGTAATATTCAGGGGGCCTACACAAGGTGGGGTCTGTTTTAAAGGAGGCTGCCTTCAATATAGGCCTAATGTGCAGGGGGAAATCCTGGTTTGTGTTCATAGTATGGCCCTCGGAGGACGTTTATGGCCCTCGGATTAATTTGAAGTGGCCCTTCAAAAGAAAAAGGTTCCTCACCCCTGTCATAAGCTGATCATGTTGCTCCAAAAACATGTACTTCATGATACAAGTCTACTGCAGGGGTGTCAAACTGAAATTGACAGTGAGCCGAAATCAAAAGCTGAGACTAAGTAATTTAGTCAAAAATGGACTGGCCTTTTTTGTGCATGCACACACTTAATACTCAAAGCTAAAGATAGATCCTATGATCTCTCATCAGGTAGTTGAAATGTGCATGAACATCATTCTGTTGTGTTTTAAATACGAATGAATGGGAGATATCCCTCCTATTGAGCTTAGGCCAACTCATAATGTAACGGAGGCTAACTAGCAGAGTTGGCATGGAATGTTAGTAAACCTCCCTCCCAAAGCCTCAAAAACAGTGCAGATGCCATTGGACTGGGAGACTGGTCTCTAGGTCAAGCGGTATCGTACTGTACTATAACAAACACAATAAATTGTGTATACAACTACACTGCATACATCATGCCTTGCTATATAGCATGTTGGCACAGGGAGTCATTAATGCGCTGCTGTTGGAACAGGTCCATGTACAGTTTGGCAGCCTAAGGAGTCTTCCTAGAGGTAACATTACAGGCTGGGGGTGCTATTGGGTTACTGTATTACAGACAAGCAGTAGGCAGAGCCAGCAGAGGGCAAACAAGGTGAGTACCCACCCACTGCTCAATCAGGCCCATCACATCCAATCAGAAGGGCTATTTTGTTTGACTGACTAATGTAATTAATAATACTAACCAATCAGATTTGGACTATAAGCTACACCCACCTGTCATTTTCCTGGGCCCACCCGTTTTATGATTTCTGGCAACGACTGTGTTTACAGATCTAATATAGACCCTGCATTCATGTGCTCTGAATTATGGTAATAAATACCAGACGCAGACATAGGAAGCAGATATGAACGTTCCCTTGTGGTATTTGCCACTGGAAAACTTGTTGAAAATGTTTATATATGAGTTTCTGAGACAGGATAATATCTAGGTGTATTTCCGAGAGCACATAAGGCACAAGACGACTGTATACACAGAAAATCAGAAAATCAGTATTGCGATATTGTCATGAATCGAATCAATGCAGTATCGTGGAAAAAATTAGGCTTTTGTGATACATTGTCATGATGTTTTTTTTGTACACCCTATAGGCTACTATGCATTAGTACCATGTATGTAGAGTACAATAGCTTGGCTCTGTAACTCTGTAACTCATCTGGCTCTGGCTTGCCAGTGTTTCCCACAGAATTTTTGGAAACTATGGGGGCAGCAGGGATTTTTTTGTTGGGGGGGGTGTATTTCATGCAGGGCAATGAGGGGTTTCACACGGCGTAAAAAAAAAGAAATAGGAGCACAGATAAGAATTTAGGAGCACTGTGAAATTGTTAACGCACAGACAAAAATGGTCTAATAGAGTATGCTATGTCTTTTCCCCAACACACATAGGCGTGCACATTCTACATGAGGGGTGCTGGTCACAGGGCCAGTTTTTCAAAATTCCTCCCATAAAAGGGTAAAAGGGCTGAACAACATATTACACATTTATGTCCATACACATTCATTACACATTAATTTCTATATGCAGCCCGATGTCTCCTCTGCTGTGTCAATGAAGGCCTGTTGCCTAACTCATTATCATACAGCTGTAAAACAAAGCCTGGGGAGTGTCAGTAAACTCATCCCAACTGTCCCTTCTCTCAAGGTTTTTTATTGCTCCCAAACCCCAGTTAACTACAACAACTTGACAAGGCTTTTGATCCCTCTGTCTTTCAGGCACTCATGGTTTTCTCTATGGGATGTAGGCCTATTTACTCCAGGAGGAAAATGCGAAGGAAATCGTTTTTCAAATCGTTTAATAGAAAACGGAAATCGTTTAAAAAAAATAAATTAAGAAAAGTAAAAAAAAAAATAATAAATTAAATTTTCGAAACTATGGCGGCCAAATTTAAACTATGGCGGTGCGCCATAGTTTCCTTAATGTATGGGAAACACTGCTTGCCTTCTCCAAACGTTTTGGTTTCTAATCAGCTACAGTCGAAGGAAGGAGGGTTGATGTTTGCAGCAACAGCAAACACAACACTAATTTCTGGGCAGTGTCTTTGCAACTGACCCACTAACTTGGCCCAGTTCTAGAAATGCAGTAGACACGTTCAAGTGCACACCAGAAAGTCCATTTGCACAATGGGCATTTAGACAGTTTGTCTTTTATGGCTCCTACTATAAAGCAATTGCCTGCATTGAGGCAAAATAATCCTGTTTTGTGCTTCAACATCAAGGCCAAATCGTGTCAAAAGCTCCTTTGAGTAGCCTAGTAGAGCTAGGCCTTTGGCCAGCAACACTTTGCAATCCACGGGCGCTTCTCAAAACCTAGGACAGTGCACTTCCAAGTGTATCAGCCTAATTAGTCGCGCCCAGTGATTGGATACTCTTTGGTGAACTGTACGGAATATCCAATCACTCGGTGTGACTAATAAAGAGTATCCAATCACTGGGCGTGACTAATTAGGCTGATACACTTGGAAGTGCACTGCACTAGGTTTTGAGAAGGGCCCCACATCCACAACCACAACGATCCTCTGGACAAGCCACCACCTATGAGGCAGGCAGGCTTGAGAGAATGCAAAGAAAAGTAGGCTTACATAGGCTAATTATGCAACATAAAACACCCGTTCAAAGCATCGCCAATATGCAATATGAATGTGCATGGTTAATGAACAGCAAATGCAACAACCAAAACAATTTTATAGGACAGCCCCTTGCAGCTGCAAAATGTGCACCTGGAACCAATTAATAACAGTACCAGAGGCGCGCGCGCGCGTGTTACTTCAGAACGCACAAGAAAATGATGCATGTAAGATGTTGGGACATCAGACATGTGTTGATTTGATCAATAACTCATACCTTTCTCTGACGACACTGCTGTCTTGTCTTATACTAATAATGTTTCGAAAGTCTGCGAGGGGGTTTATAAATAATATGAAATAACACATGGATGAATTAGCCTCGATATTTTTGGCGCGGTTTCTGCACACTGTTTTGTTTTATATTTATCAAACCCACGAATTTAGACACATCAATTGATACTTAACAAATAAAAACAGACCCCAGCGCGAGCCACATTCCAAAGGACCTGCACTGGTCAAGAAGCTTCGTGTCTTCATTAGAAGGCAGTGATGCGCGCCAAATGAGCTCCAATATACCAACCTTGATGTCACCTCAAGTAGAGCTAGAGTTGCTTTTTAACAGCGGGAGACTCTTGGTCGTAGCGCGCGGGGACGAACTTGCATTGAGGTGTGAAGAACAGGTGCAGTTGATGGCCTACGTGCCGACCGGTGGAGTGATGAATCAACGCCAACATCTCCTCAGCCAAGTTGGGCAGGCTTGGCTTCATAGCTGGGCAATCTATTCTTCGACCATGTGACTGACTACTGAGGCTCCAGGCATGTGATGATGCACCTATTAAAAACATGTAATCAAACCTTGAGGAGGGATAGAAAACTCCCTGGACCTCGTACATGAATGCATGTTTTAGAAAAGAAGTTAAGGCTACTGGTCACAGATTTATTTGTTCTAATTGAATCAAGTACTGAATGGAAGTGTGTTGTGGTAAGTTATGATTTTTTTTTGGACAAAAGGCAGATATCGCTTCCAGGCTGTCTTGATTAGACCTCAAGATAGTGCACACTTGGTTTGAAGTCACCATTTCAAAACACATTCAACTCCACCTTTTAATAAGCCTATGAAAAAACAAATGGAAAACAAGCAAAGTAAGGATAATACCGGTATGCATGTTTATTGCCCATCATCCTTTTTTACACTGAATGGGAAACTCCTCATGTTTCATGCCATGAGACCATCATCATCTGAGCCGGGGCCATCGCTAGACATAAGCAGGGTACGCAGAGTGCTTAGGGCACCAACCAGTGCTTGGGGCATCATCCACTTCGCCCCCAAAATTGGGGCCTCTGAAATTGAGATTGACTAAAAACGTCATGAAAAAAATAAATAATTACATTTCAAAAATGCACGTGAGAGTTCGAGAGAAGCGTAATGAAATTTGGCATGCTTAATTTACCACTTGCATTCTGTTCATTCACCTGAATACAGTGCGAAAACATAGGCGCGCCCATTTAACCAGCTACATCTCATTCTCCGCTCTGCCGTCATTTGGTGGAATTTCAGCGCACTGGAATTTGAAACGGCCCTTAAGCCTGGCTCAAACTACACGACTATCGTGCCGATTCTCGGCTGAAAACCCCCCTTACGACAATCGCTGGAACGTTACCCCCCAGGACCATCGCAAGCGATTGTCGGGAAAGATTTCCTCGTCGTGAGCGACGTTCTAAGATAGAACTTTGGCAGCTCAAAGAGTCGGCGATCGCAAATCGTAGAAATCAAACAGTGTTTGATATTTGCGACTGGAAATAGACCGTCGGGCATTGTCTCGGTGGCTGCGAGCAGCGACAAGATTGACAGTTGCGATTCTCTCCTAGTGTGCGGTGCACCCCGACGCCAAAATCGGACACACAATTGCTAGTCGTGTAGTTTGAGCCTGGCTTTACTTAACTATACAGCATTTATTCTCCGCTCACCTGTCTCGCACCCACCACCTCCCCTTTCGCCTCCCTTCTGCCGCTGTTCGATCAACTCGTCAGGTGTCTTGCCCTAGCTTCCATCCAGTTCACCTCGCTCCATTGCTCTCCAACCATCATCTGCCGGGGGGTGTCCACTCAGAGTTCGCACATATCTGTGGGCGCAGATACTGCCAGAGCTCTCAGTGGCGGCCCGTTCTCCCGAACTCGAGAATGTTTGCTGCATAGACATTTGTCGGCCGTGGCAGTACTTCAGCACCATGGCCAGCGATGTTGCCCAATACGCCACGTAATCTATCTCAGCTTCTTGAGTGCAGTGATCCCTGCGGATCCTGTAAAGCACTTTGATGATCAGTCCACCGCGTGGACAGCCACTCTCCTGCAAGAGCGGCACAATCACAAGAAGTCTGTTCTCCAGCGAGAACGAAGATGTATGCATACATGCTTAATCCAAATTTCAGAGAGTGAATTCATGAATGTGAACATATATTTATTAGTTAGTAGATAATGATGATGATGATGATGATGATTATTATTATTCAATAATGACGGAGGCCTCCTGATCAGTTATGCCTAGGGCCTCCAAACCCTTAGCAGCGTCCCTGATCTGAGCCACTCGGTAGTAAATAAACATTACATTACATTACATTACATTGCATTTGGCAGACGCTTTATAACCAAAGCGACTTTCAAAAGAGGACATAATCAAGCCAACATCACAAGCAAATACAAATTGCACAGGAGATATACAGAACAACAAGTGCAGTTGCAAAGAGGGTTTAGTTTTTTTTTTTTTAAGAGTAAATAAAGAGTAAATAACGAGTAAACACACACACAAACACATACACACACACAACTAAACTAGACATCATCTCAAGAGTGCTGCCCTGGGGCTAGGCCAGCTCAAGCATTCGTCTAGTAGATTCTCTCGAAAGAGGAAGGTCTTTAGTTGTTTCTTGAAGGCTGCAAGAGATGTGCTTAGTCTTGCTGCCTCTGGCAAATAAACAGCTCTTGCAGGTCAGGATAAGGGTGTCATGCCATATGGGGTTGGTAGCATGGCTGGATTGGCCATAGGGCATACAGGGCATTTGCCCGGGCCGGTAGTTCTAGACTGCTGATCATTTTGGCCTGGCCATCCCCTCAATGATATCTGTCATGCCACTACAGCAAGTCTCTCCGAGGTAACCAGATTTAAATAAAGGATTTTTGGCTGTTGTGGTCAAAATAGCTCATATCAGATGACTGAAATAGTTGTCACAGGCTATTTTGTCTCTGTCAATGCCTGGTGGACCGCTATTGGCTGAAAATGCCCGGCCCCTTTTTTTGTTTTTGTTTGCCCCAGTTCAGCCAGGCTGGAAGGGCATGTGAGGTGAGCTACCTGCAGACTGTTATCGCCCAATGATAACAAGAGAGGCCAAAGCTGGTGGCAAAACGTACTTATTAAATATTACACTAAACACAAACCAAAGTGCTAAAGTTCATCAAGTATGTGTCTGGCAAGCTGCGCAAACTGCTATTTATAACCACATAATGAAGAATGCCATTTGGGCTACGTTGAAATGGAATCTACGTGCCATCAAATGTCCCCACAGCATGTTGCTTTGTTTTTTCAATGCAGTTTTACAATGTGAATGTTGGGTTCTTGCGGTGTCTGTCCTTTCAAGTGAAAGTATTTGTGTGTGTGTGCGTGCGCGCGCACGTGCGTGTGTGTGTGCACTGCAGCGCGACATGACTTGTCAACATGGCATTTGAAGATATGCTTCAGCACTGTCCATACACACTGGGCATGCACAAACTGGTTCAACCGCAAGAGCTGAACTCATTTCTGTGCAGTAGCTGAACTGTAAAAGATGTTCACAAACACTGTCCATGTGCATGTACAAACTAGTTGCATTGTAAAAAGCTCATTTGAAACCCAAAAGGCCAGTGTCACCTTCCCTGCAGTAAAGTATTTGTGCAGTATCCATTCTTCTTCAGTATCTAAGGAGTTAAGCTCTGTAGTTAGGGCCGTTAGGGGGAGTGTTTAGTCCGGCTGGCTGCCATGTCCTCAGCTAACCCCAGTGTGGTGACACCTCCCACAACTCCCCTTTCGAGGGCAGCGCAAAACACACACACACACACACACACACACACACACACACACACACACACACACACACACACACACACACACACACACACACACACACACACACACCTCCCCTTCCGCGCGCAGCACAGCAGGATGCCCTCGGCTTGCCCTGCCAGACACACACACACACACACACAGTAAGTAGGTGGATGCGATCCAGTCCAGTTAGGCAGCTGCCTTTTCCAGAGCCTTCTCTGCTCTGCTCTCCTCTCCTCTGCTCCCCTTTCCTCTCTCCTCTGCTCTGGATGGCGTCTGTAGTTCAAATAAAGAACGGAGTGGACAGATGAGACGATGAGATTGGATGAGAGATGACCAGCCTTCCCATCCATCCCTGTCGTCCTGCGTTTAGAGGAGCAGATAAATGTTTCCTTCCATGGCTACCAGACGTGTGTGTGTGTGTGTGCGTGTGTGTGTGTGTGTGTGTGTGTGTGTGTGTGTGTGTGTGTGTGTGTGTGTGCGTGTGTGTGTGTCTCCCTGGGTCGCGATTTTCCTATCTGCTTCTTTCTCTGTAGACCCCCCCACCTTCTTCTCGTGTCCTGTGTTCTTGTCCTCTTTCACTCTCGAGGGATTCGGACGTAGCCTCACTGTCCAGTGAAAGGGCTCACTCTTTAAATAAAGCTAACGAACACTTCCTCTCCCTCAGCAGAGTGCAGGAAATCACCCCTTCTCTCTCGTGCGCGCTCTCTCTCTCTGTCTCTCTCTCTCTGTCTCTCTCTCTCTCTCCCCTATTTGTCTTCCACTCCATTTCACTCTCACACTCGCAGCAGAAATAATTTGAGAAATGAAGGTGAGGAGGAGTTGAAAACCAGAGCAGTCCCCACGTCTCTCTCTCTCTCTCTCTCTCTCTCTCTCTCTCTCTCTCTCTCTCTCTCTCTCTCTAACCTCATCCAGTCACATGGTCTTCTTAGATTGTTTACTTGGACTTGCTTAGTCCCTATAAACTACTGATGGCCCACCCTCTCTCCCTCCCTCCCTCTCCCTCTCCCTCTCTCTCTCTCTCTCTCTCTCTCTCTCTCTCTCTCTCTCTCTCTCTCTCTCTCTCTCTCCATCCATCTGTCATGCTCTCTCTCTCTCCCTCTTTCTCTCCCTCCCTCCCTCTCCCTCTCTCTCTCTCTCTCTCTCTCTCTCTCTCTCTCTCTCTCTCTCTCTCTCTCTCTCTCTCTCTCTCTTGCCCTCCCTCTGTATCTCTCATCCACCCTCCCTCTTTTCTAGTCCGCGTAGCCGTCAAATCTAATGCGCCATCACAGGCGGATTGGACTTCCATTTTTGTGTCGTTCTCATTGTCTGCCTGCCTGTTGAGGTTTTTTATTCCTCCCTGAGGTCACTGGTCTAAGGAGAGTGGTGAGTATTTGAAGGCTATGGCACAAGCCATCCACAATTTGCATGTTGCTTTGTGCAGGGAATAGGTAAAGACTTGCATAGATGGAAAGATCATTCCTTTACGGAAAGTTTTGTCTTTACCAAACTAGGTCATGGTTGAGATTGAATGTTTTTTTTCTTCAGCTAATTTAGTGAACGGAACAAGTTCAGCATTTGGATCGGTGAGGAAAGAATTTCACATCCAAAAGTTGGAGAAAAATGCAGAAAAAGCTGCGGAAAAGTAGTAGAAATCGTGCATTTTGCAGTGTTTTTTTTAAAGACATTATTTGACAATATTTTGGAGAGAGGTTATTGGATGATAGATATTTAGAATTTAAACCATGTTCTTATCAATGCACACTATAAGGGTAAGACACATTCTTTTCATATTTGGGCAATTGTTTTGTGTAATCTGAGGTTCTTCTTCTTGCAAACTATATGGTTTTGAGTGCTTTTTTGTCTTTTCTGATGCACAGCCAGACATGAAGGTCTCTGGCTGCATTTAGCGAGCGCTGGTCAACGTGGAGGTCAGTTGGGACGTGTCTGGCTGCCTGTGTGTGCAGGGGGCATGGTCCTCTGGTTTTGACCCAATGCCAGTTTCCACCATTTTCTCAAGGCTGCATGGCATGCCTATTCAGCCCGCACCTCTGCCCTCCTTTTAGGGCATGGACGTTTTTACTCTATGAATAGCACTTGATATTGAAGAGTTTCATTAGAAGAGCACATATTTACATTCACTTAGAGGGAGCTTGATGACTGTTAAGAAGACAGAATGGAGCTAGACGCCGGTAAACAACAGCTACAACAGATTATTAGGCTGGGCTGTCTGATCCCATTTGGATTATTCCACAAAGGACAGGTGACATAATAAAACAATGTGCCGTATGAAGCACCATTTCAAAAGGAATACCACAGTGGTTTACACAGTTTATTCCTGTCATTTTAGGCACGGAGCCATTAAGTCAATGTTTTACACACAGCGTGTAAGAAATGGTGTGGTGGATCATGCCCACCTAAGCAATGGGACGGACCACTTCTTTGAAACAGAATCCCTTCCAATCCCAGGACCTCACTTCACACCTGAACTCTGACACAGTCATCCCTTCAGGGAATTCACTTGACCTATTTTTACAAGTCAACTTTACTGTGTTCAGCTACGCAAAGGCATTATGTCGACAACTAAATCTATGATTATATTCTGAATGAGTTTTAATTCAATCACATAAAGATAAGATATTAAAACATAAAAAAGAATGCATTTTTATCAGTCAAACCCAGTTCAACATTACAGCAGTGCAACAATATTTAGATATTTGGTGTAGAATATTAACCTGTTGCGCATATTTCCAACTTGGCATTATCAGGATTGCATAATGCCACCTGTTTATGAATAGACTATCAGATCAAAGTACATGTTTTACAGCTCCGTATTAACACATTAGTGTACCTGCCTCTAGATACAGGTTGGCCCACATTGTGCCACAGTTGCAAGAGTGTTGCCAGTGGGAAGCTAAATGAGGCATAAATACCACTACTACTTACCACCACACATGAAATCTGGCAACATGCCAATGATGGATTTAATTGGCTCCACCCACATAAACGTTTCCATGGAAAAGTACTGAGACCCCAAACTGATCTCCCAAACTTTTGTTTTTGTTGCCTCCATGAGGCTGATAATGAAGTCATTTTTGACAGGAAGTGAGTTTAGCCTGCTATAAATAAATACTACTTCATGCAAACAACTTTGAAGGCTATATGAATCATGGGTCTTACCCGACAACATGTTTCATACATTGCCATGGGTGATGATGTGTAAATAGAATACAAGTCAACATGGCACAGGAACTCATTGAGCCAATAACCCCAACAATAATAAACAAAGTTTGTGGTATTTGTCTACTAAACTGCAATGACCATAAAGAGTAAAACAAAAAGTGAAGTGAAAGCCCACCTGGGAAACTCCCATTGTCATTGCACACAATGGAATTGCATTTATGCCTCACCTGTGCAAGGGGGCAGCCCGCAATGGCGTCCTAAGGGAGCAGTGTGGTGGGATGGTACCATGCTCAGGGCAACTACATGCTATTGAAACATCTGCTCCAAAAATAAGGCAGATACATTTGTTCTCACTTATTTATCTGTATTTATTCACCTATGCATTCTACAAAGTCCAAAATATGGTGGCATTTGAACGCCCTGTGCATGGGAAATAAAATGTATTTTATATACAAATCAGCAGGGGGTCTTGCAGGGTTAATGGCACTGATAATGAACTGTCAGTGAACCCGAACCCCCTCCCCTTCAGTCAATGCCCTCTCTGTCAGATGCTGCTCTTGACCATGATGATACTGTACGTCAGTGGTTCAGAAAAGTTGTTCTGCAAATCCTCTCCCAAATGTTCAACTCAGTTTTTTCCAGAAAACAGGCCGCACATTAATGTTAAGGGGGGCCTTGGGAAGCTCAAGATGAGGTCAATGGGTCGTTTATTAAAAAAAGGTTGAGAACCACTGGTGTAAATGAACCCCACTCCCCTGTGTTCCCCTCCTCTGCAGATGCTGCACCTGAGCGCTGGGCGTCTGGGAGGCCTCCTGAGCAGGAGGGGGCTCATGGCCGTGTCCACCAGCAGTGTCAGGATGGGCCATGGACATGGTAATGGCAGAACGCTCCTTCTTTTGTTTATTTCACTGTTCTACTGTATTTACTGCTACACTGTATTTGGATCAAGGACGTTTTAATAGCGAACATCAAGGTGGTGCAAGCACAAGTATTGCCACTATGGATTAAAATATTTATTTTTTTGTTTCTATATTCATTGCCGTACATGACTTGCCAATTAATAACTAATTTATGGTAACACTTTATTTTAGGGATACATACTATTAGCACTAATACATACAAAGTCCCTGTATAAGTAACTTGTAAGGCATGTACAAAGCAAAATCAAATATTTTTAGGCATGTATTCGCAAATGTCTTGTTCATGCACAATAAGGGATTTATTACCAATTTAACCTTAGTAAGGACCTAGTAGGCCTTAGCGTTTGCTTAGTACATTGTATGTATTAGTGCTAATAGATGTATCCCTAAAATAAAGTGTTACCGAATTTATTTATGGGCATTAGTTGCGGTTGCACCACCCTGACATGTGCGAGGGTACCACTGAAATGCCATTGACCCATTTACAACAGTATTGCATGTATTTACAACAGTTATTTTAACAAGGGAAGAATAATTTCACATACATTTGTGCAGGCATTGACAGTCATGGGTTGGTATTTAGTTCTACTGGGTGAGGGATTTTTTGTGCTTTAAATTGCAATGTTATTGTCAAACAGCAGATGGCACTATTGCATGAAGGGATACAGAGCCGTATATAGACGGCTCTGAAGGGATACATCACTGGCTCGGAAGGGACAGGTCTTAAACTGACATCTCCATAGTTGAATTAAATAAGCTTAATATATACACAAGATGACAAAAATTGAGATGGTAATGTGTTCAACTTTAAGTGCTGCCTTTAAGAATTTTACATTGTAAACTGTTATTTATTGTCTACTGCAGCATAATTCTGCAGTCCACATGTAATCTAAAGAGATGACAGCATGGCACAATAGACGCCTACGTGACCTCACCATTGACCTAACCCCCACTATCCTTATCTCCCCCCGCTGCTGTGCCTCACCCTGTGTCTGTGTGTGTGTGTGTGTGTGCCTGTGTGTGTGTCTGTGTGTGTGTCTGTGTCTATCTGTCTGT
>NC_085866.1:5958342-5963342 GCF_034702125.1 Engraulis encrasicolus
CCACCCCGCGCACCTTTGATGAGGACTGGAAGGCCCGGCAGATCCAGAGGATGCTGGACATGAGGGTCAACCCCGTGGAGGGCTTCGCATCCCAGTGGGACTACGAGAAGAAGCAGTGGAAGTAGACCTGCGCTCCACACCACTACACCTGCTTGTGGATGTATGTGTATGTATGAGTGATTTAGTGTGTGTGTGTGTGTGTGTGTGTGTGTGAATGTGTTTGCACACTCTGGCAGAGTGGGTGGAGCATTGCACGTTGTTGTCAGCACGCAGCCTTCCTTGTAAATATCTGCCGATTTCTCTCTTGTAAGAGAGTCCTAACTTAACATGATTGTATTGTGGCTCCCGTCCACTGTGGTTTGTAAGCTGTCATTCCACAACCCAAACCCAACCGTCCAGCTGCAGCAGCATTCATGACCAGGGATGATGATGATGATAATGATGATGACCCGTCCTGACTGAACCTGACCTTCATCCAGACCGCAGTTTGCCTTGTTTGCCATTTCACCTGCTCTCCAGGGTTTCCCACCAACTAACCACCCCAGTACAGAACGAGCATCATGGGCATGCATGAGACTATTCTTGGGCATCTTTGTATATCCACTTGCATTGATGTGCAAATTCAGATTTCTTCATATCAGCATTTTTTTTATCTTCACCATAAAACCTCTGTTTTGGCATTCAGTGCCAAATACTGCATAGATGCAAATGAAATGCCAATGGTGTATACGGGCTGTCTGGATATGTCAGCAGCAGTTCAGGAGGAAACTGTCAGGTCAAGACTGAACACACTTGTTCCACAGCAATGAATGTACTGTAAAACAAACAAAAAACAAATCTTAAAGTCTCATGTCACATGGCGGCTACTGAATAAAACCTTACGTGGCAAAAACACTCGTGTGTGTGTGTGTGCTTCAAATGATTCCTGTGAAGTGTTTTTCAAGTGGGCCAGACATTTAATATTAATATTCAGAGACTTGCAGCCTCTCCACCTATGCCCCCCTGTAACCCTAATATCACCAAGATAAGAAAAAAAATCATCTTGTTTGAATATTCGTTTTAAAATGCCATTAATTTCACATGTGTATGCTTCAATGAACAGACTTGAAGGGTCACTCGCTGCTTTTGACCTGCATTTGTCAGGCACCACACCACCACCACACCTTGGAAGAGAAAACAAAAAGGCAACAGCTGTGATTATGGGTCTTTATTTTCATCAGACATTAAATAAGTTTCTAAAACATCGATCAACCCATTTAAGTTATTGTTTTTGCCCAGGTTTAAATTAAAACTATGGATGGGAAAAACATAAAATCAAAACTTTAAAAAAATATTTTCTCTTTTTTTTAAACTTCCTATTTTCCGTTGCATTTTTCCTAAAACACAATGACTTAAATATACACGTCAACAAAAGAAAATGATGGAGTTCTTAAGGCAATAGCAAGGAACACTATTTGTTTACACGAAATATAACATTTGGAAATAATCAGATGTTTAAATATTTACCTAATCTATTTTGTTGCTACTCTAAAGGTATTTTTTTAAGTTAGCTACTTTACATAGTGTCGTGCCAATGCTTGCCAAGCGCAAGTTTTTAAAGAAACAACTTGCTGAAACTTTCCATCAAAAGTATTCAAACAAACTATGCACTCACACAGACAAGTGAAGGGAAACGGTTTCTTGGCAGTCTTCTATGTTGTGAGATAAACGTGGCTGAAGCATGCAAGCAGCACTTTGTTTTTCTTTTTTTTTTATTTCACACGGAATGTTCTCAGCAGTCTGTTAGTCTGCATGGAGCAGCAATGTCAAATACTTCACGGGTGAGACTTGTTGACATTATAAACCCACCTGAGCATGAGTGTGTGTATATATGATTTTGGAGAAGGAAAACCAAGTAGAAGTTATACAGAATGACATGTCTCCTCTTTAAAGAAAAAAAAGAAAGAAAAAAGAGGGGGAAACTTCAATCGAAATTGAAGAAAAAAGCTAGACAGAAAGAGGGGGAAAATAGGAGATAAAAAAAGACGGGGCCTGTGATGTCACGGCCTGATTGATTGTTCACATATGCATCACTTGTGAGCACTTCTTAGAAACGTTTATGTTGTCTGCTCCACATGTCAAATGCTGACTGATGAGAAAGGTTGAGTCTCTGAGGACTCACAGACTATAAAGCTCGGTGGCATGTGACTGACATACCAAATCCAAATGCTGTTCTCCCAAAGGAGTTAACAGAGTCTGATACATTTTTGGGAAGGAGGAACAGATCCACCTGCTCTGACACACTCTTCAACCATACGTCTGCAAGGTTGCCGACAGGAGGGGGACAAAGGGGACAGTTGTCCCGGGCCCAGGGAGTGAGAAGGCCCCAGAATTGGGTCCTCATCACATTGAATCTATTGGGCTGGGGGCCCATTCAGATGACTTTGTTCTGGGCCCAGTCAAAGCTGTCAGTGGCCCTGCATGTCTGTTTTCATCTCTCTTCACTCTAAGCTCTCTAGCCAGACACCTTTAATAGGAAACGACAGACACCTTCAGCTTTTAAATTAAACATGCTCAGGCACCAGGAAATTGTTTTTGCTGCCCGTCTCGTCTCTAGTCTCGCGTCTCGGCCAGTTTGACATTAGTTATTCGGCTCAGCAGCAGGTGGGCTTGTGTTGAGTGACGCACGCCGTGAGCCGTTTTGGCAGCGAGTTGTTAAAGAATTTATACGCCGTCCTTTACGGCCGTCAGAGAGGTCTGAGATGGCAGGCGTTAAGAGGGGGTAATTAACCACTAGTCTCTAGCTATTCCCCGAAAGAGGAGCAGTCTCTGCTTACTTACGACAAAATGCCATTCAATGAGAAGCTGTGTCTACAATAGCAGTGTTTCCCTGTTCCTCCCATTTACCTTCTTGTCATCAAAGACCCTCAGCAGGCCATCCCAAGCAGAGGCCCACCACCAGTATCGAAGAAGTCTGTTATCAACACCATCAGCTATACAACACTGTATAGTGGCCAGAGAGCCCTGAACACAGTGTTGCCAGATTGGGCGGTTTCTCGCCCAATTGGGCTGCTTAGGATGGCCGTCTCATCTGCGGGTAAAAATGTCATTTCGCAGAAAAACTTGCCCAATGTTTGGCCATAGAAATCAATACAATTGGGCAGGATTTAGTGCTTCCAGGCAGGTTTTGAGCATGTTCTCGGCTGCAAATCATCAGCCTCATCTGGCAACCTTGCCTGAACAGCAGCCTGCTGGCAAGCCATCACTCTGCTCCTACTCTACTCTACTGTCTTAACAGGTCACATGACTCCTGGATTTCCTTTCCACCACAGCAGTCAAATACAAAAAGGAAACATCGGCACACTTCAGGTCTTTTTTGTGCAAAGCTTTACTTGACTTGCAAACTTTCACTCCTAGACCTTCATCAGGCAGTCTGCCTGCTCAACGTCAAATACCAAAAGCTAGCAAGTCAAGTAAAGCTTTGCACAGAAAAAGACCTGAAGTGTGGGGATTGTCTCCTTTTTATACCGAAACCTCAACTGAACCCGGCCTGCACCTCCTAAACAGATGAGCGGGGTGACTCATGGCCACTTCACTAAAGTAGCCATACGAAGACCAGACATGGTGACCTGTGTACAGGCTACTGACTTGCATTTACAGCACAGTCTGGTACTGATCAGGAAATAGCCACTCCGATACTAAAGAACAGAAAGCCTGAAGATGTCATTGAGATGTCCGTATCCTTTTTCTAGCAGTGTTAAAGGTGGGGTTGCAGGTATGACATCACGTTGGGGCAACTCACCCAGGATTCTAAGGTTCTATTAGACTCCTATGAGCCTGCGGAACCCCCAACGTGATGTCATAATGGTACATTTTCTTAAAATGGTTAACCTGCAACCCCACATTTAAGCTTGCGTATCAGTGGTGTTCTATTCTAACCTTTTGATGCTCTGCCTTTATGTTTTAAAAATGATCAAACAAAAGAAGAATCTATTCGATTATGGCAAATCAAAACTTTAAGTGGACATTTTATGTTTTAATATTTAGGGAGTTTAAAACAAGGAAACAGACATGCATACAACAACTCATCTTGGTTGCACCTGTTCTAAGAACATAATTATTATTGATATTATTATTGTTTTGACTGATGTGCTGACAATATTTTCCTGACAAAAGAAAGACACCCTTGCCCACAAACACACAACAGCGTTCCCCATCCACAAAAATGCACTCTCAAACGTGAAGCAAACAAATTGAAAGAAAAACAAAATAATCATAAACACAACATGCAAACCTTGCGATTCGAAACCAAAAACACGTTAGCATGTTGACTAGCATCGTATTATGTCAGTGCTTGGTTGCTTTGCCGTTTAGCAGGCCATGATGCAGCAGCGTTTAGGAATGAGAGACAGAAGAGGCATTAACCAAAAAAGAAACGACATCTGAAAGACATGAGGAGTCCATAGCAGTAGAAAATAGATATCGTACATACAAAAAAATACAAAGGGGTTATGCTTCACCTTTACGTCCAAAAACCAGGCTTCCTTTCAAAAGAAGTCTTTTTTTAAGTAAGCCTTCATAACCAGCTCAAAAACTTCCAAGCTTTGTATTTCACCTTGTGAAACTTTTAAAATCTGTACTTGCTCACAAAAAGAAAAGAGAAAACAAAAAACACAAACTAGTCAGGAAACAACATTGACAACAACAAAATAAACAGAACAGAGAGGAAAAGAAACAATGTTTTTAAAGTTTGGTCCACTTTTTTATGCTCCATTTCTGAGCTTTCATGTGTTTTGTTTTTTCCCTGTGTGTTAAGGTGAAGAATAGGCTGGAAGTCTTGTCGTCGCTTTAGTCGAGCTGTGCCACTCACATAGTATATAGTCTTGTCTCCGCTGTAGTCGAGCTGTGCCACTCACATAGTATATAGTCTTGCTCGAGTCCCACTGAATAACAGTCCTTTGTCCCTTGTCCTGGGCTAGCGAGTGGCAGGGGTCATGATGCGTGTGGCAGCTGGGTGCAGG
>NC_085866.1:5968342-5980842 GCF_034702125.1 Engraulis encrasicolus
AGAGGGCTGGTCCCCCGCCACTGGGGGCCTGTTCCTATTAGGTAGGTAGACGATGGGGGGGTGGGGGGACGGATATACGAGCCTGGTGCTCTCCTGTAGCCAGGCTCTGGGGGATTGTTTGGGTCGGTGGAGGTGGGAAGATGGTTTATTAGGGGCGATAGGGGGGTGGATTGGGGGGTATTGGGCAGAGCAGGGCGCCTGGTGCTCTCCTGTGGCCTGGCTCTGCTTATTAGGGGCGATAGGGGGGTGTGGTGGGGTATTGTATTGGGCAGAGCAGGGCGTCTGGTGGCCTGGTGCAGTTCTCTCCTGTGGCCTGGCTGGCTCTTGTTATCAGGGGCGCCAGAGGCCCAGGTCTTCCGTTGGGGATGCCAGCCTGGTGAGTAAGTTATCTACTGCGGCTCATCAATCGCAACCCAGTGGCGCCTGGGGCCACCACAAGCACAGCTACCTCCAAAGGCAGGAAAGAAACAAACAAACACACACACACACACACACACACACACACACACACACACACACACACACACACACACACACACACACACACACACACACACACACACACACACACACACACACACACACACACACACTTTCACACACACGTCTGCACACACACACACATGCACACAGACTCAAATGCGCGTCCGTACACACACACACAAACACACACGCACATGCACACACACACGCTCACACCCCAAGCCCCAAACGAGGCCACCTGGGGGACATGCAGTATTCACCTGTGCGCAGGTGTGAGGGCCAGACAGCCAGACAGAGGGGCGGCAGTGGAGCGGAAAATAGCAGATCTTTGTTCAGTGTTCCCAGCAGATTGTGTGTGTGTTGGTCCTGTGCAGGTTCAGTGTGTGTGTGTGTGTGTGTGTGTGTGTGTGTGTGTGTGTGTGTGTGTGTGTGTGTGTGTGGGTGGTTGACGTTTAAAGGCGTAACGCAAAAAAAAAAGTTTTTCAAATTTCTGAAAAAAATGATGGATACAAATTGGAAAAAAATTGAAAAAAATAAAGCACTTAGTGGTCTGTGGAATTTCACCTTATTTTTGCCATTTTTGGGAAAATGTGTCCTGCATCAACACATAGCATAGGCATGTCACACCGCAGGAAAATGGAGTCACACCACAGGGAATTCACTGCATTATGGCCATTTTAATACTTTTGTATACATGACTGACATCTGAGCTCATGCTAACTTGATAATGATATTGTGTTTAATCTTAATATGTGTTTTCATTAATAAAAAAACTTGTTTCCCTCCTATAAGAGCAGTCACACCACAGGACACCATAAAATGAACCTAAGCATTGCGTGACAGAAAGATTGCAATATGAAGACATATTAAAAGGTTAAGAGTCACCTTAAACTTCCACAGCACTCTCCAATAACTGAGGTACTGACTGGTTAGGAGCCAGTCATTAAGACCCTTGTAGTTGGCCTTGCAGCTGCCCATTCACAAACATTGACATACATGTCACCCCACAGGACGCAATTTGTGTTACGAAATTGAACTTATAGTTAATATTACTGTCTTGAGTTTTTTTCCACATTCACATATCTTAATCTAAAGTTAAGATTTATGCAATCATGCCAAATGCTTCATACATTATTCAAAATGTTGTTGGTTAATTTATATATATATTATTATATATTGTTTCATTAATGTTACAGTCACACCACTGGAAATTTGACATATAAACCCTTACATAAATCTTAACAAAAATGTTTCTTCTCATCTAAGACTAATATGAAACATAATGTACCACATCTTCTTTCATTGACATTTGTTTTTTAAAGGAAAATAACAGTTTTGTAGGTTTTTAACCAATGTTACGAAAAAACAAGGCGTCACGTCTCCCACCCGTGTGTGTGTGTGTGTGTGTGTGTGTGTGTGTGTGTGTGTGTGTGTGTGTGTGTGTGTGTGTGTGTGTGTGTGTGTGTGTGTGTGTGTGGTCTCTCTGTGTCTGTTATGTGAATGCAAGCGTTTCTGTATGTGGATGCATTTGTGCAGAGTGTCTGTGGTGTGTCTGCAGTGTGTGTGTGTGTGTATCTTCAGTGTGTGTGTGTATGTGTGTATCTGTCTGTGTGTGTGTGTATCTTCAGTGTGTGTGTGTGTGTGTGTGTTCCAGGATGCGTGTGGGGCGCCATCCTTCTGGGTAAGACCTAGAAAGCCAGTTCAGGGGAAGTGATTACAGTGAGAGGGCAGAGGAGGGAGAGGAGGGCCCCAAGCCGACTGCTGAGGACTGATAACACACTAGCAGAGAGAGAGAAAGAGAGAGAGAGAGAGCCATCGAAGAAACGGGGAGAATGCTATCGAAGAAACAGACAGACGAAAAAGAAAGAAATGCTGAGTCTGACGTAAGTGGGATGCACTGACCCAAAAACCTCCTTACCACCACCACCACCACCACGACCACCACCACCACCACCACCTCCTTACCACCACCACCACCACCACCACCACGCACTGATGCCACTGTCAGAAAATGAGACTAATGCCGTGTCTCAAATGGCATACTTGTGCACTTCTGTCACTATGTTTCAGTGCGTAGGGTGCACTGACTAATTCACTGAAACATAATGTCTGAAGTGCACAAGTATGCCATTTGAGACATGGAAACAATCCCAATAAAACATGCAACAGACTATCCATCAGCCACTTGTTGGCAATGAGCGGAGCGTAATTGTTATACCCACGTATGTGGGTATGTTGTTGGCAATGAAATGCTTGCAATCCTTACTCTCACGAGTCTCACCCCTGTTGCCCCTGAGGCAAACTGACTTGATCACCACTTGGCATGTATTGGCACCACTTGGCATCTGCCAACTGCCTGTTGTGATTTTGCCAAACTATAAAAACACTTTAAGCTGCATGGTATGAACTGTGCCATCCATAGCCTAGTTATTTTGTATTATTAATCATTACTAACCGACAACTTCTTATATCTGGGCCAGTGACGTTTCAGCAGGGCGGCACAACGACAGCCAGGGTCACAATTGTACAGATTTTTTTGTTGTCGCTTGTTTTTGTGGACCATCTAAGAAGCATATTCACTTCAGTATATCAACCATCAATTACTAATTAATTTCTTGGATGTGACTGAGTCCTCTTGTTTTTATTGTATGAACTCAGCTGTAGCAATAGGGGAATTTTTATTTTTACCATGAGTACTGACTGACAAACACTTAATAGTGTCAAGCCTACGGTAGAATGGATGTGATTGGCTCTTATCTAGGACCTGTTCCTTCACCCTTCCCTTCATTCCGATGACATCATGGGAGTGCGATGTGAGGGTGTTGATACCGGAGAGATCCAGAGAGTGAGCGAGTCTCCACCCCGGAAGAGGCGTGATGGTTTATAAAGACCAGGCTATACTGGGCTTATGGAACACAACATCAGGTGAGGCACTACTGTGTGGGAGGCAAATTAAGTTTAAAAGGACACACACGCTTACACTCAGTCACAGTCTCAGTCACACACTCAGACACACACACACACACACACACACACACATACAAACACACAGTCACACACACACACACACACGATTGAATGAGTATCGGAGTCCTACACGTACCATGCTGACTTCCTCATGAACTGAGAAGAGGTAGGCCTAGGGTTTGTGTATGTCTGGATGAGACTGTGTGTGTGTGTGAGAGAGTTTGTACAGTGTGTTGACAGAGGAAGGAGAGTTATGCATTCCCAGAGTGTGTACAAGTGTGTGTGTTTGAGAGTGTGAGTGTGTTCAGGCTTCTGACAAATGCAAGGAGGCCATTCTGTCTTTCTGACAGATGATGACAAAAGCTGGTTTCACAGCAGACACAGCAATGCTATGAAGCCAGCACCACCTCACCCCAGGCCAGATATCAGGAAACAGGCAAACACCCTGTTAAATATACACCACAAATCATGTCCTACACTCAAACCCTGACAGCACACACACTACGCGCACACACAGTCACGCAAACACACACACACAACTACTCTGACTCAAGAAACAGGAATGGTTGGAACGTCGTGGGTGTCACACACAAAAGCCGTTTGATACGACTTGAAGATCATAAACGTCTGACATGTTCAGGCACGTCTGCTGCAGAGGGAGAGGAGAGCAGGAGGCAGAGGGCAACTCCACTAAGCTGCACTGGTACCTGCTCATTAACCTTCACCATATGGCCACACAACACTAGCTGGTTACACTAGGTGTAAAAGCCACTAGGTGTAAAATACACTAGGTGTAAAAGCCTTTAAAATGTCAGCTCATGCCACTAGCATGCCTGGCCCTAGATGTGGCAATAAGAGCCAACACTATGAAGAACAGAATCCCGTGTCCAGACCAAGAGCAAACTACGCTGCCTGGTGGTGTGGGTAGCAGAAGAAGTTTCTCCTTGAATTCGCTGTATTCGCTCTAGACGCAGCATTGACATGTTTGATTCAGCTAATCACATAACGGCTCTGGCTTGACAGCCTGGGACATTAGTTGCAATTGGTTTTCACCGAACAGCGTCAGAGCGAATTCGCCTGCGATTAGATTTAGTTTAATCTTCAAAATTCGCTCTGGTCGCGCAAGAAGCTTCGCTTCTGGCGAATTCGCTTTGGTAGCGCAGGTCGCGTGCCCTCCATAGAGAAATAATGACTTCCGTTGCTTCGTTCGCTCTTGGTCTGTACACGGCATAAGAGTGTACAGTATGTCTGGGGCCTATACTAAGAAGCTGGTTCAGGAGTATACCAGGTTAAATTCTTGAGAAAATGAGGACTCCAGACTCTTCTATTAAATGATTGACCTCTTAACGTAACCTGGTTTATTGAAACCAGCTTCTTAGTATATACCCATGATCATGGAAATTCACCAACACAGAGTTTTGATACTTACTAGTGTAAAGTAACGACAAGTGGTTTTGGCTGCTGAGTCATATCCAGTGACCACAGACTTATTAGGACTACTCTTCCACGGAAACCCAGCCCCACAACTATAAACCCCATTCATTCTCAGCATCAGGCCAGTGCTACTGGGAAGTGATGTCAAGTCTTTTAAACTGAATTGAAAAGGCTGCAGCCAACAGCGATTGAGGTCTTTTCTTTTTTCTTTTTCAATCAGGTGCACACCATTAGGGACTAATGTTGGGATGGGTAAACCATGCTTCACATTTCTCTGCTGGTAAACATCTAGCCTGCCTATTTTGGACATTAGATGGAAATTAGCCATTGTACTGTAATCTGGCACATTTACATGTATGCATGTTCATTAATGTGCAATGTCCTGAAAAATAAAAGTAAAGTAAGTAACGGCAAAAAAAACAAAACAAACAGCCGTGTTCTCTGGTGTCGTTGAAAAAGAGCACAGCGTTCTCTCTTTCCTCTCTGGCCATTTGCTCAGTCTGCTGTTCCTTTAATGCTAATGGATGGCTAGGGTCATCAGTTTGCACACACACACACACACACACACACACACACACACACACACACACACACACACACACACACACACACACACACACACACACACACACACACACACACACACACACACACACACACACACACACACACACACACACACACTTCCGCTGCGTAGTAAAAGGTAAATAGGGAGAGGCAATGAGGCAGAACATCACCGCTGCGCTGAGGCTGTCTGTGTCTGCTGCTCTGTAGTCCTCAACCATCACTCTTCCTCCAGCCCTCTCTTTCCCAACACCATCTCTCTCTCTCTCTCTTTCCCAACACCATCTCTCTCTCTCTCTCTTTCCCAACACCATATCTCTCCCTCTCTCTTTCCCAACACCATCTCTCTCTCTCTCTCTCTCTCTCATGAATAGAAGAAAGGGGCAAAGACAAACACGCTAAACAAAAGGAAGGAAGAGAGAAAGCATGGGAGAACAAATAAACGAAGTTAAGTAAAGAAACAGAGACAAAGAAGGAAAGACAGAGGACTGGAAGATGCAATAATGGTCCATATTAGTGAAGTATTCACTACAGTTCCCATCACAGACAGCCAGTGCTACCAGTGTTGCCAGATTGGGCAGTTACCCGTCCAATCGGGCTGCTTGGGGTGGCCGTCTGCCTGTAAAAACGGTCTAAAACAGGCATTGGGTGGGCTTTTCTGTGGATTTATGGCAATAGCAATCAATAGGCCTACAATTTGGTTCAAAAATTGGGCGGGATTTAGTGCCTCAAGGTGGTTTTTGAGCCTTGTTTGGGCTGGAAATGATCAGCCACATCTGGCAACCCTGAGTGCTACTGGTGAGAGGCTGCAGCTCCTCTGCAGACTATAAATACCCAGAAGGCCTCTCTCTCCACTCCGTCCCCCGGGAGACCGGCTGCTAGGCAGCCATGCCTGCTAGGTGTTTTCCAAACGGTGCACTACGTACACACGTATACACACACACACACACACACACACACCAGACTGCCCTATGCTGGTTCGCATTAAGCTGATTTTGAACAGCCCTTGATGATGACTTGCTTAGGCTATAGGGCCTGATGGTGAGTGCGTCATCTAGTGATTTTAGAGAGCCAAAGAGGTCAAGGAAAGAGAGATAGCTAGATGGAGAAGGAGAGAAGGAGGAGAAAGGGAGTGATGGAGACAGAGAGGAGAAAGAGAGATTGAAAATGCCAGGAGCAGGGAGAGAAAGAGAGACAGAATTAGAGAATTAGAGAAAGACAGAAAACTGCAATTTGATGGGAGACTTTTCCTACAAGGTTGCCATAGTTACCGTATACGCAAGGGCGTGAGTTTGTCCATGCGTGCCGTGTACTGCGTGCGTGATGTGTGCGTCAGAGAGACTGGCTAATACTACTAGCATCTCTGTGTGCGTCATGCACCTCTGTTCTGATGAAGTACCATCAAGCTGTCCTATCTCTCTAGCTTTTAATGTGTGTATTAGGCTACAGTGTTTGCCTGTGTGTCCCTAACACACACAACACACACACACACACACACACACAACACACACACACACAAAAGACAGACAGACAGACACATCACACACACACACACACACACACACACACACACACACACACACACACACACACACACACACACACTGAGTCACTGGCCTGTTGGTTTCTCCACTATTGCACCAGTGTAACCCCTGAGCCCTGCCTGCCTTGTGAAGGACCGTTTCCTCATGTCATCATCAGCCTCCAGTCTCCTCATGCAGTGACTCTACAGCTGCACAGCTCCCTCATTGTGACAATGCAGAAACACCTCCCGCTCTCTGCCCAGTCACCAGGAACACATTCAACTCGACCCGGTCATCAGAAACGGAGGTTCTTTCTCAATGCCCAGTGTTCTAGCCTTGCTAGGACGTGAAACACCCAGTGATTGGATACTCCACAGAGTTCACCGAAGAATATCCAATCACTGGGCGTTTCACGTCCTAGTAAGGCTGGACCACTGGGCATTGAGGTAGGACCAGAGACGGATATGTGATGACTCTACAGCTGCAGAACCCTCTCATTGTGACAATACAGAAACACATCCAACTCTGCCCCGGTCACCAGAAACAGAGACGGAAGTGTGATGAAGAGCCGGAACAGGAAATGACCCTTCTGTTTTTTGTGTGAATAGGAATGAGATCACATTGCATTGGGGAATGCGGGAGCGAAGAAGGAAATGTGTCTTTTGTTTTGAGTTGAGAATGAGATGAGAGGCGAGACGTTCCAGGAATGCGGAAACCGGAAACCCGACTATCCTGTTACGGAATGAGGATGAGAATGTGTGTGTGTGTGAGAGTGTGTGTGTGAGAGTGTGTGTGTGAGAATGTGTGGGGGGGCTTACGTAAACATTAAAACATGACGAATTAACCTGAAGTTAACCGGGCAGGGACATGGAATTTCATCTTTGTCACCCTCCGATCTCACAAGGTCACCAACTGTGTGTGTGTGTGTGTGTGTGTGTGTGTGTGTGTGTGTGTGTGTGTGTGTGTGTGTGTGTGTGTGTGTGTGTGTGTGTGTGTGTGTGTGTGTGTGTGTGTGTGAGTGTGAGCGTGCGAGTGCACACGCATATGGGTGTGCATCTAAAATTCCAAATCCAAGTGTCATCGTATAACTGTGTGGGCGTTCAGTGCATGTTTCCTCCAAGACAAGAGTGAAAGGTTTACAAGGGGACAAAATAGTTAACCAGTGACTAACACCATTTAATATCCAAGCTTCATATGGTTGATTATTTTAGTCAGGACTCTAGTTCAAGTCAAGTCAGCTTTAATGTCAGTTGAGTTGACTTGAGTAGATTTTATAAATCCGCAAAGGAGAAATTCTCTTGCTACGGTACCTGCCCACCCACAGCATATTAGTCGACGAGACAGTAGCATACACTAACCAAATTAAATTTGATTAAAAGAAAGTACTGATGGCTTGATAGTGGATTCTTGATGAGAATTTCAACATCTTACTGGAAGTCAACTTCGTGTACATTGTAATGGAAGACCTGGGCCAAGAAGCTCTAAACTGATCCATCCCCACCACAGTGAGGGCGTTTTAAATGCATGTGCTTCAGTTATGGTCCCACAACAGACCATAAAAACATAAGAATGTGCTTACTATGGTGTAGGTGTGAACCGTGCCATTGTTCGTAATGGTATAATCGTGAAAGACCTGCGTGGACGATAAAAAACAAAAAAATGCTTCAAAAGCAGCTTCATGGTAAAATCAGCCATCATCCCTGTGCAATAACACGGTGGAAAGAGAGCCAGACCTCATCAATAAGAATTTGTCACACCACCACAAGTCTCCATTTCTTTTGAGCTACACCCATCAGCAGTTTTGGGCAGAGAGAACGTACATATAATCTTTTGTTGATAAGGTGAATGCACCAAGAAAATATTTCACTGCTATGCTCTGTGATATGAGATGATAACCGGAGAACAACGCTAACCCCAAGAAGTGATTTCAGAAAAACTGAGTTGTTTCAACTATGACCCATATGGCTTCTGTTTGATTGTGTAACTAACATTGCATTGAACTAACTGATGACACAAGAACGGAAAAGCACTTTTGGAAAACTGTAGTGTACATAATTGCGTGGATATTGTTGCGTGAACTTTTAGAAGAGAGTCAGAAATGCTTTTCGAAGTACAGTAAAAGATGGTTATCTTCTTGAAAACATGAGCTGTGTCGAATGCATTCCACCATCCACATCGACTACTGTATGTGGCCTGATCACTGTTTATGGGTGTGGAATGTTCTGCAGATTATGTCAACATTCTTCAGGGAACACGCCACAAATTTATTTCCAAAAACACTTTGCACATTAGCAAAGGAGAAATTCCATGAGCGTCTGCGAACTCTAAACACAGACGTTTTACCATCCCAATGTTGGTCCCCAGTGTTGTGCACTTGATTGAAAAAGAAAAAAGAAAAGATCTCAATCGCTGTTGGCTGCAGCCTTTTCAATTCAGTTTAAAAGACTTGACATCACTTCCCAGTAGCACTGGCCTGATGCTGAGAATGAATGGGGTTTACAGTTGTGGGGCTGGGTTTCTGTGGAAGGGTAGTCCTAATAAGTATGTGGTCACTGGCTATGACTCAGCACCCGAAACACTTGGGGTCACTGACTACTCAAAATTAGTGTGAGGGATGCGCACACATCCAGTAAAACAGGTACCGGATCAAACAAAGACACATAGACCACTAACTTGAGGTCAACATGTTGTGTTGAATAAGTCAGTAAGCAACAACAGTGTGCAAATTTTTCCTTCTTCTTCCACGGACTATGACTCAGCAGTCAAAACCACTTGTCGCTTACACTAGTTAGTCTCCAAACCCTGTGTTGGTGAATTTCCACAACCATGAGTCATTTAAACAGCAAACATGTGTACAATGGTCATGAAAAGATGAAAGCAACTTTTGAGGTACTCCTTAAGTCAAAATGCCTTTATTAAACTCTGGCTACATGCATTTATCCAGAGTTTAATAAAGGTTTTTTAACTTTAATAAGGAGTGCCTAAAAAGTTGCTTTCATCTTTTCATGGCAGTTTAGACGCCCATGTTTTTTTTTTGATGAGCACCCTTTTTACTAGACTTGAACACATGACCCAGTAAAGCATTCTCTTCTCTCTTCTTGGTTGCATGTGTATACTGGTTTTCCTGCTTGAGTAGAGACCTACACTAGGTGCTCTCTGTGTGCTCTGTGTCACCCTCAATGAATTCACTCAGATAATTTATCACTCGGGTAATGACATTGCACTTTTCTTACATGAAAAGGGGGATCTCCTCCATTGTCCGCCATTTTGAATTTCCAGAAATAGACCATTTTAGTTGCAAAACTTACTGTATTTTGGTCATACTAGTTGATATTAGTTCATTGTTTATTTAGTAAATAATCATAAAAAGGTCAAATTTGGCAGTAGACAGCCTACGTTTCAATGAGCTGCATAGTTGCAATACCTACTCTGCCCACCATCCCACACAGTGCACCTTTTAGTAAGAGCTCTTGTTGCCTCTTGCTCTGATTTGTGATGACCAGAAAGTTAATGGACATCAGGGTCAAGATGGGGCCTCTGAATGTGGGGCCTTTCAGAGCGAGACAGGGGATATGTAGCAAGGCAAACTGGGCTTTTGAAACAGGAAACATCGCAATGCGGATGCTCCTTTGACAGCATGTCTTCAAACGTGTCCACAAGATTTCATTAAACATGGCAGCCGGCATATGGCAACACTTCAAAGAGAAGAGGGGAGGCGGTGCCCGTGCTGCCACCAGATCATTGGTTGGCTTTCAGGCGGAGAGAGAGAGAGAGAGAGAGAGAGAGAGAGAGAGAGAGAGAGAGAGAGTGAGAGTGAGAGTGAGAGAGATGGTATCTTACTGAATTATGAATTCCTAGCGTTAGCTTGAAATACAGAGAGAGAGAGCGAGAGAGAGAATCTGATTGAATTATGAAATCCTAGCATTGGCTTTAAATAGCGAGAGCGAGAGTAAGAGAGTAAGAGAGTAAGAGAGGCAGACAGACAGACAGACAGACAGACAGAGAAAAAGAGAAATTGAGTAAGTGATCATTGGAAGGCTTTCTAGTGTCAGCTGAGCTGAGAGAGAAATGAATAACTCAAAAGAGTAGAGTACAGATGAGATGAGGCATCCTCCTTCCTGCACGCCACGCGCCGTGCGGCTGGGCTGGGCTGAGTCATGCACTGCAGCGAAGGCTCATGGGACTGTGACAGAGTGTACGGCCAACGAGGAGACACAATACGAAGCGGAACGGGAGAAAGTGCCTGCTGATGGAGTGATGAAATCAACAGGATGAGATCATTCATGCCTGATCAAAGAAATCCATGGAGTCAATACATGAAAGAAATCCCAAGTTATCTGTGTGTGTATGCATGCGTGTGTGTGTGTGTGTGTGTGTGTGTGTGTGTGTGTGTGTGTGTGTGTGTGTGTGTGTGTGTGTGTGTGTGTGTGTGTGTGTGTGTGTGTGTGTGTGTGTGAATCAAGGGCAGAGTTCAGCTATGAGGTAGGTGGACTGCTGGCTGACCGTACTCTGGCCCTACAGGTGACTAAGACCCTCGAGCTGCACTGTTTAGACAGCTCACTGATTAGATACCGGCTACTGGACTGAGCTGCTTTCCCCAAAAACTCCTAAATGAAAATAGAGGTGCACCGAAAACGCAAAAAAAAGACACTTTCGGTTTTTGGCCGAAAGCCAATTGAGTGGCCGAATAGGAGGCCGAAAAGAAAATGAATTGAAAATGGGCATTACTTAGACTAATTTCCGTTCTACTCTCACATTTGAAGACTTCAAATACACAAATATTTTCTTTCAAAACATGTCAAAACATTTATTGTAAACCGTAGATTTAACCAATATTTAAAAATAGTGAAAAACCTAACTTTTGATAACTTTTGACTGAATTGTAATATTCGGTTTCGGTATTCGGCCAAGTGATTAATTACTATTCTGTTTCGGTCTCGGCCTCAAATTTTCATGTCGGTGCACCTCTAAATGAAAGGGAAAGACAGCCCAACTGGGAAATTTCATCCAGGTGACTAGGATAGTAAAACAAAAATCCCTGGACAAAATAAAATCCAAAAAACCGATATAAATAAATTAAGAATAAATTATAAAAATAAGAATAAAATGGGAAATTAAGAAGAACGGTGAAATGTCTTTTGGGGAGGGAAACTGACTTTTTCTACAGATTTTTCTCTCGACCACGTCCATGACTTCCTCCCGCTATGACAGCAGCCTTCATAATGATGAAGTCTTAATTAGGACACACACACACACACGCACACGCACACGCACACACACACACACACACACACACACACACACACACACACACACACACACACACACACACACACACACACACACGCACACGCACACGCACACGCACACGCACACGCACACACACACAAGGGTACAAACACAGGGTCATGTGTTTAAAAAGCAGCATGAAGTGGGGAACACACACGCGCGCACGCACACGCACGCATGCGCGCACACACACTTAAGTGCAGATTAATGAGTCAGGATAGTGGGCCTCAGTCTCCAAGC
>NC_085866.1:5988342-5990842 GCF_034702125.1 Engraulis encrasicolus
GCACACGCACACACACACACAATACAAACACACATGCACAACAAAAACACACACACGCACACTGTACATGTGAGACTTGTCAATCTGCCAGGGTTCAGGCAGGCAGCGGGCACCTAGCTGTTGTAAACGCCTCACATCATAACCATTAGATCCACAATGCAGATTCCCCTGCAGCGATAGCTAGCCTACGCTACTGTATGCCCTACAAAGGCAAAGTGCAGTAACTACATATTTTGTCAAAACTGAGTTTAGACTGAAAATGATCTTCATTATCTTGCTCTATCTGGTGACCAAGTCCTACGGTTCTCCAAATGTCTTCGTTTAGAGATATTGCTATGTCAGACTTGCAGTAACTAAAATATCCTACCTAATGCCAAGACTTCGAAGGCATTTTTCTCAGTTTCAATCTTGTCATAGTTACTGCACTTTGCCTTTGTAAGGCAGTGTATGCTACCTTTCTGCAGCAGATGAGACCGAGCATTGTCTTTACTCCAGAATCCCTGTTTGCCCCCTTCAAATACACATTTATTTTCTTTGAAAAACATGTCAAAACATTTATTGTAAACCGTAGATTTGAGCAATATTTAAAAATAGTGAAAAACTAACTTTTGACTGAATTGTAATATTCGGTTTCGGTTTCAGTATTCGGCCAAGTGATTAATTATTATTCGTTTCGGTTTCGGCCACAAATTTTCATTTCGGTGCACCTCTACTTTCTGCAGCAGATGAGACGGAGCATTTCCTTTACGCCAGAATCCCTGTTTGTCCCCCACCTCACCTCACCTCGCCTCATCCCACACCGTCTCACCTAAACCCGCTCACCCTCACACCCCCTTTGACCTCAATCTCTTGACTCTCTCGCGCTCTCTCTCTCTCTGACAGAAGATTTAGACAGGTCTTTTCCCTCATGACGCGCGGCGGGGGACTTGAGCAGGGATGAGTCCAGGTCAACCCCTTAGCGACCCTGACTGTAGGCTAGCTACTGTATGGACAATAGGTAATGGAACAGTCCACTCGTCTTCTGCTCTCCAGGTGGAGGTGGACGTCTCTGAGCATGTTTTTGTGAGCATGTTTTTGTGGAGGAAAGTGCACAATCCACCCATCACCCCTGGGTCAAAGACGCGCAAAATGGCATTGTCATTCAGTGCAACGGATGCCTTCTGCTGACTGTAACTGTAAAAAACATGACTCTTTTTATTTATTTATTGTTACAGGGAATTCATGAAAGCCTCGGCTGTCATTCAGTCACTTGAAACAGTTACAGTCGGCGGACGGTGTCCGTAACACTGAATGACAAAGACGTCTTTGACCCCCCTGCTAGAGACGGCTGATTGGACTGGCCCATCGCTTTAGTTAGAGCCCTCCTCCCTCCTCCGTTGGTCCTCTCTCTACATGTCTTTGCTCCCCTCTTACACCTGCTAGTTCCTTGTTTTCGTCCCTTTTCTCTCTCTCTCTCTCTCTGTCTCTGTCTCTGTCTCTGTCTCTCTCTCTCTCTCTCTCTCTCTCTCTCTCTCTCTCTCTCTCTCTCTCTCTCTCTTCTCTCTCTCTCTCTCTCTCTCTCTCTCTCTCTCTCTCTCTCTCTCTCTCTCTCTCTCTCTCTCTCTCTCACACACCATCTCCTCCATCTCCTTTTCTGTTTTTTTTTCTCCTTTGCTTTTCTATTCCAGATCTCCACCTTCTTGTTCCTTCCTCCTCTTTCCTCCCGTCATTTTCTTCTCTCCTCCTTTCCTCTATATCCCTCTCTCTCCCCTTCTTTCTCCGTTGCTCTTCCCTTCTGTCTCTCTCTTTGCTCGTTCCTTCCTCCTCTTTCCTTTCTTCTGTTCTTTCTCTCCTGCTCTGTTCTTCCTCCCCCTCTCTATTTCTTTTCTCTTCTCTTGATCTTTCTCTTCTTCTCTCCCTTCCTCCAAATTCTCTCTCTCCTCTCTTCCACTCTGATTCTTGTTTCTTCCTCCTGTTTCTCTCTGCTCTTTTCCTATGTTCCTTCACTCCTGCTCCGTTCTTCCTCCCTCACTAGCCTTCTCTTCTCTTCTTCTCTCCTCCTCCATATTCCCTCTCTCCTCTCCTCCACTCACTGGTGGCTCTCTTCTACCTCCCTCTCTCTCCTTCCTTCTTTTCTTTTCTCTTCTTCTCTCTCTTCCTCCATATTCTGTCTCTCCGCTCCTCCGTTCACATGTGCTGGCGACAGACAGGGCTCGAGGAGGAGAGTCTGAATCACACCATCTGTTTGCTGCTGTTTCCACTCAATCACACACACACAAACACACACACACACACACACACACACACACACACACACACACACACTCTTACAGACACACACACACACACGCACACACTTACAAACATCAGCAAACAACACATAGGAACACACGCTGTACATACATCACACAAAAAACACACACTTGGACAAATTCCTCTCACACACGTTAGTCCCCAAGAGAACGCCACCTGCACCATGACAACAGAAGAATGTCAATACTGTATACGAGATCAGAAGGCT
>NC_085866.1:5995842-6060842 GCF_034702125.1 Engraulis encrasicolus
CTCAGAGGCTCTGCGCCCGTCGTCGAGCGCCTCGAAAAAATTCTAACTATCCGTCGGACGGACGCGGAGTACGCAGACAAAAAGGCGCTATGATTGGTCGTCTCGCTACTTCCTTGTTCTGTTCTTGTGGCAGCGCAATGCCAGTAGTTTGCGAGAGCAGAGCTGTATTCTGTTAAAAACTTAATTAATGCCTTGTGTGTAAATGTGTGTAAATACACGAAGCTACAAGCTAAGTAACAAACAATGCATCAGTTGAACACTCGTGGCACAATGCCTGCGGTTTTACTACCGTTCCTCCACCGAATGTAAACACACATCGGCAGAATCAACTGTCTTTACATGCTTGCATTTTCTGCTCGTGAAAACAGACTGGGTATGTCAAATAATGATACCAGTGCATTGCCTTTGCAATTTGTGTGAAAATACCTAGCTAACCGGGATAGAAAGCAACATTGCTTAATAATGACCGCAGTGCTTTCAATGTAGTGAAAGTAGCCTAATCGCGCAATTTCAAATGTGGCTCGCGACGAGACCTCGGACCTTGCAGAACTCGCAGATGCATGAATACAATGTTGGTTCGTGGCCACTCCCACGCGAGTTTTGACGAGCGCAGTTGCAGAAGTCTAATCTGACCTTAAGAGAGAGAGAGAGAGAGAGGGACAGAGATAGAGAGAGGGGAATAGATAGACAGAGAGAGAGAGAGGGAGCAAGAGAGAGACAGCGAAAGAAGGAGAGAGAGGGAGAGAAGGAGAGAGAGAGAGAGAGAGAGAGAGAGAGAGAGAGAGAGAGAGAGAGAGAGAGAGAGAGAGAGGAGGGAGCCCAATTTTCCTTCCGTCTCTTGTGGAATCCAAAAGCCCCCACCGTACTCCCCACCGTACCCCTGTCAGCTAACCAACCAACCCCTCCACCCCTCCACCCCTCCACCCCCCAGCCACAGCAGCAGTCCCAGATGGGAGATGATTTATCTAATATTGGGCCATCGGAACAAAGACATTTCTACGGAGCGCGCCCCCTCATATTATTCACTCCTAATTGGTAATATCCCCCGCCCCCCCTCGGGCTGTTTCACAGCAGCAGTAGCAGTAGCATCCAAATGCTCCTATCACCGTCACCGTCACTACCAGGGGTGCGGACAGGGAAGGGGACAAAGGGGACAGTTGGGAGAGAGGGGGCCCAGAATTGTGTCCTCATTGCATTGTATCGATTGGACTGGGGGGGGCCCTTTCAGATGACTTTATCCTGGGCCCAGCCAAAGCTGTCAGCGCCCCTGGACACTGCAACAGCAACTGCTGTCCCCACCCCTACCCCCCCCCCCCCTCCCCCTCTTCTCTCTACTCCTCCACTAGGCTAATGCAAGGGCCACATACCCTGGGTACATTAACATGCTCGTGCACGGGACAGTACACACACACACTAAGATGTACACACACATTCACAGGCACGAGCGCTCCCACATGTGTGTAAAAATGCTGGCAAAAACAACAGGCAGGCGTCACAAAGGCATGCTGCTGGTGTGGGTTGATTGGAGAATAGGTGTGTGTCAAAAAGCCACCCCCACCCTCCTCCCTCGCTCTCTGTCTGTCAAACACACATCCTGCTCTCTCTCTCCTCTGCTCTTCTCCCTCTCTTCTCTTCCCCCTCTCTTCCTTTTTGTGTCTGCCCTCTTCTGCCGTTCTGCGTTCTGAGCTTCTCTCCTCCACTCGCTCTGCTCCGCTCCACCTTTCCTCCTCTCTTCTCCTCCTGACAGCTTGTGGCAACCGAACAGGACAGGGAAAGCTGGCTGCCGCGAGTGTCTGTGTGTGTGTCTGTGTGTGTGTCTGTGTGTGTGTGTAGGTGGACGGACCAACGGACACGGAACATTCTGGGGGAGGGACACAAAGAGGCCAGTGTCAGCCGTGTCAGAGTTTGCCAAGCACGGAGAGAACGCCGCCATTGACAACCCCCCCTCCCCTCCCCAACGACTAGCAGCAGCCACATACACAGCCAGCCAGGTACAGAGTAGACACACACACCTGCTCACCGCCTACAGTTGCAGACAGCGCGACCGCTGTGCAAGCGTGTGTGTTGGGGGAAAGGGAGAAGGGGGATGCATGTGTGTCTGTGTGCAGCACTGGGGGGAAGAAGGAAGTGTGTGTGTGTGTGTGTGTGTGTGTGTGTGTGTGTGTGTGTGTGTGTGTGTGTGTGTGTGTGTGTGTGTGTGTGTGTGTGTGTATGTATGTGTGTGTGTGTGAAGGAGTGTTGTGTTTGGTGGAGTGTTGCTGAGTAGCATACTGTAGGGGGAGAAAAGAGGAAGAGGTAGAGGAGGAGGGGTGGGGGGGACGGAGAGAGAGAGAGAGAGAGAGAGAGAAAAGAGACAGACAGACAGACAGACAGACAGAGAGAGAGAGAGAGAGAGAGAGAGAGAGAGAGAGAGAGAGAGAGAGAGAGAGAAGACAGACAGACAGACAGACAGACAGAGAGAGAGAGACAGAGAGAGAGAGACAGACAGACAGACAGACAGACAGACAGAGAGAGAGAGACAGAGAGAGAGAGAGAGAGAGAGAGAGAGAGAGAGAGAGAGAGGAGTCAGACACAGAGAGAAGAAAAGAGAGAGAGGAGAAAAGAGAACAGCAGAGGGCACTGGAGCTGGAGCAAGCCAGAGACAATAAGGAAGAGAAAAGCAATCGAGAAGAAAGATGGAAAGATAAAAGCAAAAAAATTGAAATAAAAGGAAAATAAACCACTGGATGAAAGAATTTGCACATATGGAACCTAAACAAAGAGATAGAAATGGGCCTGGCTATAAGTCAAATGCCCCTGAGCTATGATGAGACAAGAATGAGTGGAGAGGACGAGACAAAACAACAGAAGACAAGAAGAAGAAAGAAGATGAAAAAGATGAAGCAAAAGCAAGAGCAGACAAGAGAAGAGAGGACAAGAACAGAGAAGACAAGCCAAGAAAGACAAGAGAAGGGGAGAAGAGAAGAGAAGAGAAGAGAAGAGAAGAGAAGAGAAGAGAAGAGAAGAGAAGAGAAGAGAAGAGAAGACAAGACAAGAGAAGAGAAGAGAAGAGAAGAGAAGAGAAAGAGAGTGGGCAGGGCAGGTTCGATTTCCCCTGTTGCAGGTGAGGTGAGGGAGGGAGGGGGACACCCCGTGTCCTGCCTGTGCTCTTGATAAGAGTCAGGTCGTCAGAATGAGAGTGGGTGCCGTGGGCGAAGGGGCTTTCTTTCTTCGTTCTCCGCCGCAGTGCAGTGCAGTGCAGTGCAGTGCCAGCCATGGAAAAGGGAAACGACGTGATAGGAACGACGTGTGATCTAGATCACTACCGCCCACCGGCGTAATGCCCCTGAATAAGTCAACCAACACAATGGAAAGTGAATCGACACTGTGTGGGAAAGTACATATGTGTGTGTGTGTGTGTGTGTGTGTGTGTGTGTGTGTGTGTGTGTGTGTGTGTGTGTGTGTGTGTGTGTGTGTGTGTGTGTGTGTGTGTGTGTGTGCATTTCTAAGTGGGACAAAGGACAGGGCCAGGTAAAACAGTGACATGGGCACGTGATTCAGAGGTATGAAAGAATGAATGGCTTTTGTCTTGTGAAGAGGACGAAATGTAGCACACCACTACAAGCATAGTCTCTCTCTCTCTCTCTCTCTCTCTCTCTCTCTCTCTCTCTCTCTCTCTCTCTCTCTCTCTCTCTCTCTCTCTCTCTCAAAAGGAAATGACACCAGCAACAACACACAATCCCTGCTTCTACTTTTTTTTATCGGTCTGAAACCACAAAGAGAACAGAAACCAGGAGGTGTCTGGCAGTTAAGCACCATTCATACTTCAGCTCTCAACTCCAGCCCATTCAGACATTTATTTTTTTCTTGACTGTTCACACCTTCACACATACGGTCACTGCAGAGGAGGGGAGTGTACATGGTGTGCGTGCATACGTACAATAACTGTGGTGACACAATGGTTCGATGGGATGGTTTGTGTAGGAGTGCCTAACTTAAAAATAGGTAATGATGTGATCATGGGGAAATCTAAGGGGAAGAAAATAAATACACTTTCTATTTCTAATTTCTAACCACAACAAGTTCCATGGAAGGGATGACATACTACATCACTAGAAACAAAAAACAGCATCTTGATAAGCTTGCTCAGAAAAACACTTTGTGCGCACGCCTCTCCTTAAAAATCTATTTAGCTAAGTAAACAAATAGCGGTCGATGCCATCCAATCAAGATGGCCAGCTACTAAGCCATGGCAGCCAATCACTCCTACTCAGTGTCAATATGACCTTTCCTATTTAGATGCTGACTTTGATATACATTGCCCACCGAATCCCATTCCAGACCAACCAATAGCAGCCAGCCCCCCATCCAAGCAGCGCCGCCTAGCACACAAGGTCCATGGTTTACACTAGCCCTTTATAGTGAAGGCGACCACCTTGACAACAAACACACCCTCTCCTTGAGGTCCCCTGAAAAAAATGCATTTTAAAAAAAAGAAGAAAAAAAAAGAAAGAAAAAAAAAAAAATCGGGAACATTCTAAATTCTAAAATTCTTTTACGAACAAGTAACAACCGCAAAACAACCTTACGGTTTGTACTGTACTGTTGTTATGCAGTGTATTTATTTATGAATTTTGGTGGGTGAGTGTTCATTACATATTTAATACAATAGCCTTTTCTAAAAAAGATGGCCTTTCTGAAGATGATAAGTCACGTTTGTCTCATACAGGCTAACCGACCCACCCACTTTGACCAATTTCTGTTCTGTGGAAAACACTAAATTCTCTCGATAAACCAGCCAGCTCTGGACACCACAAAGGAAAAAACAGCTGACCTGATCAACAGCACACCTCCCTAACATAGACCCACCCTCCCCCCAAAGCCCCGCAACAAAAATCGGTTGCACTGGCTCTAAGTGGACAAAGCCTCGCTCTCACATGACCGTACAGAGAGAGAGAGAACAGCTTTCATCTGTGGACAGCTGACCAGAACGGAAAAAAGAAAAAAGGCATAACAAAATGGGAAGAAGAGTGGAAAAAAAGAGAGAGAGATGGAAACAACAGAGACTTTGAAAAGCATAGAAACAAAGAGAAAGGGGGGTGATCGGGTCACACATTTGACATTTGGACACACACACACACACACACACACACACACACACACACACACACACACACACACACACACACACACACACACACACACACACACACACACACACACACACACACACACACACTCTTGCGCAGTCCTCTACTTCAGTCCAGCTGCAACACTGGATGGGGTGGATCAATGCCCTACTTGTCTTTGTTTTGGTGCGAATCTCATTTTATCTTAATGACCTTTCACCTCCGCCGATGCCTAGCAACCCAACTGCTGCGAAAGTGTCGCAAGCAATCGAAGCGTTCAATCAGCAGGATCAAGATTTAATTTCACCAGAACTAAAAAAGGGATCTAAAAATCAATGGTCAGTCAATCATCCAATGTGTTGACTGATTGCGTCATTGCGCCGTCAAGTCCCCAAAATAGTCCAGGGTTCAAATCTGATGACCTCTTGGGACACTGAAGGGGAAAGATGAGCTGACGTCAACATGGTTTCAACACAGTTGTTGTTGATGCCACTTTGTACAGTTTGTACACACAGGTTGTTGCTGCATTGCGTTTCCTAGTCTGACTTCACTCTACAATCTCTCTCTCTCTCTGCCCGATTAAGGGCAAAGCCCCTACTGTGACACATCTTTGATGAGAAAGAATTGATGTGATGGGAAATCCCCTGAGAACAGCAGTCAGTCAGTCATCAGCAGCACCCCCCCCCCACCCCATCACAGCACACCACCCTCCACCCCATCACAGCACAGCATACACCCCAATCCCCCCGTCGTTTAGTTTAGTTTTGTCTGTTTGTTTGTACTGCTGAATGTGTGAGCAAACCAAAGTACACACATACCCCTACCAACTGTAGTTTGACACTGTTGATATGGGTCAAGTGCAAAGAATGGACAGTGTGCAGGATTTCTTTGCACTTGACTGACAATCCTGCTAGGATAACATCCTATGCACCTGCTCAACTACAGAGGTGTGCAAAAGCGTCTTTGTTGAACTGTTGATATGGCAACAATAAAGTTGAACTTGAACTCACCCATCCGCCTTGGCTCTGTATCCAGGGTTGGATGTGCTCGTCCAAGTAGACGGTCATCCAGTCGGCGATGCGGCCCACCAGCGAGCTCATCTCCTTCTCCACGCACTCCACGCACAGGGCACCGCCGAAGGCGAACAGGCCCACCACGCGCCCCCAGTTGACGCCGTCGCGGAACACCTCGTCCATCACACTCTCGAAGCTCTGGTAGGCCGTGGCCGGCGTGATGTGCAGCTGCGAGGACAGGTCGCTGAAGGCCCGCGCGTAGCGCAGCTCAAACTCGTTGGCCGAGTCCCGCAGGGCCTCCTTGACGGCATCCATGCTCACCGCCGCCGCCGAGGAGGAGGAGGCCGCCCGCGTTGGGGAGCGCGGAGGCGTGGGCGTGCCCCCTTGGCTGCTGGTCCCGTTGGCAGAGCCGTTGGGCAGAGGACTCGTTGTCGTCGTCGTCGTGGTGGTTACTGCTGCAGCACCGGTCCCCAGCACGCTCTCCCCACCCCCCTCAGTCCGATTTGTACTGTCCGTCGTCAGAAGCAGCCCATTAGGATAGTTCTTCTGATCCAGTTTATAGTTGATGTAAAACAACACCAGTTCTCTGTTGCTGAGTGTTACCTGTTCAGACATATTGACTTTGCTTTGAGCTCGGGGTGATTTACCACCTTTAAATAGAAACTACAATCCACACACACAGCAGGGAGGCTGTGGTCCCAACTGTCTGTCCAGGAGGAGTAGCCGAGAGAGGCTGATTCGCTCCCAAGCCTTCCTTGTCTGCTGTGAAGAGGCTTTAGGCGCCCCAAGCTGACACCAAGGACCGGAAACAGGGATCTTCAGTGATCTTCATCTGTGTTCTGTCTTTGTCACCCGGGAGGAAACAAAGCTTTCTAGCCAGGGTTGCAGCACTGGTTTACAACCTGAGAGAGAAGCACACAAAGTTAGGACCATACCACACCACACCGTCAAACACAAGCACACTGACAACTCCTGTTCTGACCCCACTCTCTCTCTCCCATCGCCCACAGTGTACTCAGGTGAGAGGAAGAGGAGGAAGATGAGGAAGAGGAGGAAGGATATAGAAAGGAGACAGGGATAAGGTGGAGGAGGAGGAGTGTGGCTCTCGGAGCACACAAGTCTCTGGAGTCTCCGCCTTGACTAGGGGAAAGGGTGGGGGGTTGGAGAGGGGGCTCAGGGCGGGCTCTCGAGAGCTATGGACCATATGGTACCGCCATCACCTGCTGGCCTCCTCTGCGCAGGGCTACGTTATTCTCAACAGCTCCTATGGCTCAGAAAACAGAAGAGGGAAGTCCAGTTTCCACTGACCTTGACACGGGTGAATTTTAAGCAGCAAGGGGGTGTTCGCGGAGACTGCGTGGACTGAATTCTGATCACCATGTCTAACCCATCCCATATCATAGACAATCTGTTCCACCCACCACATACAGACAGGGATAATGCAATACACTCACTTTCCGCAGTAACCTACGGTCGGAAAACCAACTGGCAAAACTAACATGTGTGAATAATAACAGTAACGAACCACGCATGAAAACACACATTGTCAACTACAGTGTGTACATACAACATTACCTTCAAGTCAAAACAGCGAAACAGTTTCTTATTTCAAAACCAATCGCGTGGCGGGAGGTATTGGGGGGGCATTGAGCAGAAATGAAAGCGCTGGCATGGCAAACACGTGAGAACAGTGTGGCTCAACAGACCCGCGCTTCGTGACAAAAGCAGTAGCTCATGACATGCCACTGTTTTTAGGTTCATTACAACATGTACAGTACACGTATAATATCGTAGTTGTCGATCGTTACTACTAGATAATTATATGTAACGTGGAAACGAATAGAAAGACGCAACACTTATGCTAAAGCTTCATTCGCATGGGGTTGTCTTTTTTGTATCGGAGATAGCTTGATCATTAAGGCTAGCCAGGAATAGACACTTTCTAGTCTTTACTTACTCAAGAAGTTAAAAGCATTGTAGTTTCAGAAAACAATAGTGCACGGGTGGTTTGTTTGATGAAGTTAGCCTGGTGTGCTGTGCCCCATGTGCTGGTGGATGCTCCAGTTGTTTACAAAAATCACAACGTGCTCCGTGAACGCAACATGCAGCAACCAAGGAGCCAAGGCTTCCCTCAGCACCAAGAAGAGCTATTAAGTTATTAAATATTATGCGGTCAGTTCATGGCGAATAAATCGGCATAATTCAGGTAACATGAATCGCGAACCATGTAAAGAAAAGAGGAATTCAAGAATTTCAAGACAGCGACCATAGTATGGATCCATCCGTACTATGCTAGTTATAACCTTTACTGAAGGAAGGTTTGTTACAGACTTTGACAACTGAGCCCGGTCTGACTGACCAAGCATCATCTTGCTGGATCTGCCAGCCAAAACAAATAACGTGCAATATACTAATAACATTATCCAGCTTACCAAGTGAGGACTGTTGGCGATGTTTCATTGCATGACAGCTGTTAATTACTGTTACTGTCAGTGTAAAGACTTGCTGATATTTTGGTAATTGCCTCTGGACTATTTTAGCTGCGTATGGGCGCAAGTGTGAGAAATTACCAGCAAGAGACTCCACCAGAACCCTCCAGCCCAACCTCCCATCGCCCTGATAGGATGGACCTATAATAAACGACGCTGGCTTGGAGCCCAGCCCACTGCCATTACGTAACAGGAGGGACCATCCTTTCATGTAGGCTACGCATACAGCCGATGGCTGGTCAGAGACATTTTTCCCCCAACCAAGTCGAGCTGTCATACCTTACGACTACTTTCCCAGTGTTTCCCATACATTGAGGAAACTATGGCGGCCCGCCATAGTTTAAATTTGGCCGCCATAGTTTACGAAAATGTTAAAAAAAAAAAAAAAAAAAAAAATTACTTTTTTTTTTTTTTTAAACGATTTCCGTTTTTGTTAAAACGAATTACGATTTCCTTCGCATTTTCCTCCTGGAGTAAATACATCCTATAGAGAAAACCACAAAGTGCTTGAAAGACAGGGGATCAAAAGCCTAGTCAAGCTGTTATAGTTAACTTGGGTTTGGGCAGGGACACAGGAAGTGGGGTGCACGGGGTCGCTGGACAACAGACGCAGCTGCATCATAGCCTTTCTACCTACAGGCCGCCTACCCTAAATTCAGACATAGTTTTTTTTTCCCTCATTATTATTCTAAAATAGAAACACAAAATATGAATATTTTCTACTTTTTTAATACTTATAAGTAGTTTGAAATGTGAATGCAATTTTGGTTTGAAATGAGTGATTTTTAGACCCCAACAGACCGGAACAGTGGTGTAGAACGGTGCAGCCAGTGACGCGGGAGCGATGTTTGTTTTGTTTAGCTTGTGGTGTCAAGGTAGTAATAAATGTGGTATTAACAGCGATATGTTGGCTTGGGCATGCATCAACATACACCCATTGGAGGAGCTAACTTCTTGTGAGAGGAAGTCTCATCACTGTGGTGATCAAACACGGACCAAGCAAGGAATTAGGTGAATTTAAAGTGCGACGGGAGAAGGGAATGTCACCAAAATTGTGCATCGTGTCAGGTAAGAAGTGGCTTTTATTCCTTGCCGTGGAGATTGGATTCGTAGTAGCACATTGGTAGGCTAGGTCTTGCCTATTGCTGGGTGAAGTCTAGGCTATCTTAGCCTCGGAGTTTGCTATTGGGGTGAATCTGTAGCACAGCGATGTTGTGCGTGGCTTGTCTATCAACTGTTGCCAACGTTGAATTGCCGCGCGGTGTGAAATGGCTGTTCTATTGTTAGAGTTTTGAACTTTTGTAGTGGGTGGCGATTTGTTCCTTTTGCCTCTTGCTGCTGATTTGACCACCGTTTAACCTATGGCCTACGTCAAATGCAACTAAAGGTGGCTTTTACACTCTCCCTGTATCAATAGCCAGCAATGGCACGAGCTGCTTTGGCGCTTAGCCTACTTCTCTCGCCGATCACAGCACAAACTCTTTGGCCGTCAGAGTGTAATCACATACGGGAAGCAGTATGCCTGTCTGTGTGTCGTGCGCACAGACCTACAGGTCTGTGGTCGTGCGTGTTTTGTGCGCGGGCGGGGAGACCGGGCAGTTGTCCTGATCGTATACACAGTCGCAATTGCAAGACAATCGAAATTGTTTGAAAGCCCGGTCACCTCTCACAAGTGCATCGCATAGCCTAGTCATGCATTTCTACTAATGTCACACATTGTAGACTGCCGATGGAGGAGAGAAACTGTCACGGCAGCGCGATTTGCTCTTGAACACGCCATCACCTCCACATAAGGTGCGCGTTTCCCCTCCGCAAGAAGAACTTAATAATTTTGAAGTGAAATGTAAACAAAAAAAAAGGTAAAATCTAGTAATCCTTGGTTAGGCCTACATAAAACATGAAGAAGTTAGTCAGATGGGATTCGCCATTCTTCATCCTAAAATTGATTAGAATGCAGGAAATTGCATCTAAAAAACACGTTTTTTTTCTGGGAGAGGACTCCAGAACCTCCGCCGACACAGGCCCCCTGGTCAAAATGAGTTCCTGCGTTCCTGGGTTTTGGGAGCAATAAAAAAAAAACCTTCAGAGAAGGGACAGTTGGGATGAGTTTACTAACACTCCCCAGGCTTTGTTTTACAGTTGTAATGTGACAGGCCTTCATTGACACAGCAGAGGAGACATCGGGCTGCATATAGAATATAGAAATGAATGTGTAATGAATGTGAATATAGACATACATGTGTAATATGTTGTTCAGCCCTTTTAATGGAAGGAATTTTGAACTGGCCCTGTGACCAGCACCCTCATGTAGAATGTGTACGCCTATGTGTGTGGGGGAAAAAGGCATAGCCTACCCTCTTAGACCCTTTTTGTCTATGCGTTACACACAGTGATCTTAAATTCTTATCTCTGCTCCTATTTTGTTTTATTATTGTTTTCATTATATAGACCCCTGTATGAGGGACAAATGAAACTGTGTTGTAAACAGAAATGATTCACTGTACTGCATTTTTTGACAATGACAATGTACTACTATTATACATGTAATGGGTAAAATGGGTAGCCTTATTTCTCAAAATATAAATGGCTGAAATGTTGGCCCAGGCCTATAGTTGCTCCATGCGCCAATTTCACACTGTACTCATTGTTTTGCCGTTTTGCATTCACGCTGTGTGATACACCCCCCCCAAAGGCCTGCGTGAGAGACCCCCCCAAAAAAAAAATCCCTGCTGCCCCCATAGTTTCCAAAATTTCTGTGGGAAACACTGTTTCCACATTTACATCAATTATCAGATCAGTTTTCTTTATTTACCGCTCATAAATAAACGGACTAAAAGACATATGGTGGGTGAAAAAAGAACCACTAATTAGCTTTACATTTAGAAAAGCTTCAGGAGCGTATCATTCCAGATGCAAAAAGCTATCAGTCTGCGTATCGGTTTGACACAAGTTGAAAATCTCCAATGCCCTACGATTTCCTCAGTAGGCTACAATGCGGACCATAATGGTTAATTTACTGGATAAGATGCTATGATGTTATGAATATCAGTGAAAAGTCACCCTGCCTTCCCGTTGACACGTAGTCCTGGCTAATTCTATGGCTACAGGGCTTGGTCTGTCAATTTCAGGTTTAAAGACAAGAACATAAACCTATCCATTATGTACTGGACACTTAATAGTGCCAAGCATCCACGTCTTGTATACATCATCACCTACAAATCACTGGTCATACAACAAACGTACGTTGTTCTCTTAAATCCGTGTTATCCAAGAGTGCATTTCCTGTGCAATCCTAGCCATCTACGTCAGTTTCTCCCATTAGCTGGCTCGGTTCACTGTACATAGCTTTACCCCAGCTTGCCATTTCGCAATAATGCGGCCCACAAAACTAAACACAGCAACGCAAGAAACGTCAAAATGACACATCTTACCGTCTGCACTAAAAGGTAACTTGGTTCCACTTGCTCAGTAGATTCCATGGAGGAGAACCCTGATCTGTAACATGATTCTATGTCCCAGAACGCCTGTTTCCAGTCGGGATGAGATAAAAATCCGACATTTCTGGTGCTGCAGACGCAAGCACACGAAAGGATAGGCCCTCGATATCGTTAACTTGGTTGTACAGCATTGGCTATCCAGACAGACACACGGATGTTCCGCCCTCAGCGGTGACAGTGAATGACGCCTTCCACAGCCAACAGAAACACTAGCGAAGCACAGGTCAACCTTGCTGGCAGCCTTGTAAAACTGTCGTTGGATAGTTATTACCAATATAATTTAACGGCGTACACAAGTGCATTCCATTCATTTACGTGATAAGACTTTTACTTTAACCAGACAATACACATTTCCATCTACAAGACCTTTACCAGGGAATGCAAGCTAACAGCGGTTAGCCTACTAGCAGCTATCTAATTGATAGAAACCATTCTCTGAATGGCGCTCTAACATCAAGCTGATATACTACTGACATACTATTTGACGTAAATTAGACTTACCGGTCTGCTACCCTGTTCCACACTAACGATACATGAAATAAAAACATATTTAAGACTTAGTCCTTTTTCGTTTGAGGCCACAGTGTAGGTTAACGTGGCAGCCACCTAAGCACCACTACACAAGTAAAGTAAGAATCCCCAAAACAAAGAATTTGGACGCTCTATGGTAACCTTTGTTACCCTGATAAAGCTCAGCGTAGTTACATTCCATGTGTTTGACAGCGCCACGCTGTGGCGCTTTAGCTCAGTGTCCTGTGGTGGTTCAAACACACCAGAACTTGACAGATCTTGGCAGTAAGTGAAGTGGCATGTCAATCAGTCAAAATAGATGAGCAATTATATTTTAAATAAATTATACAATTAACAATGAAAGAAATGAGAAGGTCGTGCCCATGAAGTATACAGTTTAGTTGCAGTCACAAAACAGTACATCATATTATTTATCAAGGCCACCATTCCAGCAACATACAATGTATCCACGTTTCCATATGGATCAGAATTGAAACTTTATTGGTTACCTCACCAAGTTCTCGGAAGATTACATCACAATATGTATATAGTATCGCATTTATTTTTTTTCTATATTACATGAAAACTTTACAGTTTGTATTTCTCTTCATATACTATATATATATTTATATATATTTATAGACCCCTGTGTCAGGGAAGGAAAAGTAGACATCCATACTTTTGAGGGAAGGAATGCTTCTCAGAAAATATTTAAATGCACTTCAAAGAATTAAATACATCCTCATTTAAAAACACATCTTGGGCTTACACCGTAGGGTACAGGATAATATGAAGGCTCAATACTGATGGTTTCAGGTGTCACTTGTAATAGACAGTTAACTGTATACGGTGAACAAGCACGTTTAAGTCCTCCATGTTCACCACTGGGCATAACAGCAGGCGAGCTTGTTGGCATTCCTTTTCAATCAGCCATTGCAGCAAAAATCATTATAGGGGAAAATAACAGAAGGCATAAATAAAAACAAATTGTGAAGTACAAAACTCTTCATGAATGCCATGACCTGATCATTCCATCAAAGCAAACTCCATTCAAGGCGACGGTGCTTTAAAACATCCCACATCTGCAAACATCCCTACTGTTGAAATCAAGGAGAAGGGGAAAAATAAAGGTAAGGGGCAGAAATAAAACATTAAATAATAAAAAAAAGTAAACAAAATTAAAATGAAGAAATGATGGACTTCATGTCTGCAAACAGCCTAGCACACACCAGCCTTCAGGATAAACAAGAGAACAGTAGTGTGTCTGAATGTAGAGATCAGAGAATAACAGTGGTATTTTAGAGTAGAGAAGCCTGCGTACTTCCTCTGAAGTCAAGAACAACTGTTGCCTCTACAGATGACAGGGGAAGGGGGAGCATTTTAGACCATCTCTTTGTATTAGACAAGAGAAGAATACAACACCAGGGATGTGTAAGGAGCATCATTTACCCAGTTCCACATTCATTACCCTTGAACGATGCACTTTGTTCTCACATTTGTTGATATCAAGTCCAGGCACAAAACTTTTTTTCTCTCTTCTTCTTCTTCGCAACAGCCAAAGCCTTAAAGAAATAAACTTATAAGATATGACATGGTGCTTTGCCGTTTATGTTCCTTCCACAATTGATTTTCTTGTTTGTTCAGTCTCAAAAGCATGAAGACAATCACTGACAACAAAAAGCAAACGGTAAATCACATAAACAAACAAAAAAACAAACAAACAAAGACCCCCAGGTACATAAATGTAATAAATAATTATTGTTATACAAGATTTTCTCTCCTGACATTTGACGATTTGGACAGGACAGGATGTGCACAGATCTGACAAAGTTCTTTAAGACAGTAGAGATCACAGATGAGCACAGATCTCTACCAGGGCACAGTGCATCTCTCTGCTCCTCTTGTAGTAAGCTCACGTGAGCAGGATGACAACCACAGATTTCAACAATGACGACGGCTTTCCTCCAAGAAGAAGAGAAAAAAAGAAAAGAAAAGAAAAGAAAGAATAACCATTCCAGACACCCTTAGAAGCCAAGAGTCAACTGTCTCTCTGACGTTTCCAGGACCCATGCATAGTCTTTTTTTTTGTTTTTAAAGCCAAACCAAGGAGAGGGCGATGGTTGTGCTCACACTGTCTCGTATTATCTCACTCACACACACACACACACACACACACACACACACACACACACACACACACACGATGCACACACAAACACACGCACACGCACACACCCACACACACAACTGGACATTCCACCCTGGGTCCTCTGCCACTGCTACCATTAAGAGCTTTCAGGGCACCACTCTCCCCCTCCTGTAATGACGATGACGAAGATGATGAAGATGAAGATGCTGATAAGGGCGGGGGCCGTTCAGGGTGTGGGCTGCAGGGCGGGAGAGCAGGCGTCCGGGGCGGCGATGTGGAAGACGGAGCCGATGCGGAGGAAGAAGCGACGCAGCACGGCCCGCAGCTCCGGGATCAGGTCAAACTGCATCATCTCACACAGGTGGGGGTAGTAGCAGGAGGCATGCGGCTTAAACTGCAGAGGAGGAGGAGGAGGTGGAGGAGGAGGATGAAGAGGGGGATGAAGAGGAGGATGACGAGGAAGATAAGGAAGAGGAAGAGGAGGAGGAGGAAGAGGGGGAGGAGGAGGATGACGAGGAAGATAAGAAGGAGGAAGAGGGGGAAGAGGTGGAGAGGAAGAGGAGGAAGATAAGGAACAGGAGGAAGAAGAGGAGAAAGAGAGGAGGAAGAGGAGGAGAAGAAAATACGTTAGATGGACACTCCTGATTTATACATTTCAAAAGCTGAGGTACTTCAACTCTCTAAATAGAATACCATTTATGTACCACCTGCTTTACTGTTGGGAATGACCAAAGATCAGGAAACAGAAAAAACGACCAAGTTCATAGTTACTTATGGTATTTAATCACACTTTGGTCTTAAACCTTCATAAAGTACCTGATGAAGATCAGAAGACCAGACCACATGAAGATTAGAAAATTAGTCAAAGGATTTTTTTCTCTCTCAAATCATATAGCTCTTGGTTATTGAACCTTGGTGATGTTAACAATCTAACAGAAGAACAGCTTTTTGTACGCCGCAGCTTTGAATGAACTAGAAAAGGAAATGCAATTTCCGCAAAAGAAACCATAGGTAGGTAGAAACCAAAACCATACATGTTTTGAGTCATATCAGTACATTTCTCATTGTGCGGTTTGAACATTTCACCATGAAACCAAGAATGGTAGGGGTCAAAGTGAAACTACGGCATAACGTACAGTAAAATGTATACTTTCAGTAGTATAGTGCACTAGACTCTCTCACTTCATGTCACGAGTTTGGCTATTCCCCTCCACAGGCTTGCTTCCTGTCCTGAACAGACACTTTCTGTGAGGAATTGTTCCGTTTCCTGATTGTTAACACAAGAATGGTGGTTGCAACAGCACAGGTGGTAGCTTTTGTTTTAGCCAAGCTTTTATTTCCCCTTGATCCTATTCTTGTCTTTTAAATCTCATCTGGGCTCTATTGACTTACTGATTTGTTTATTTATTTACTTACTGCTTTATTTATTTATTTAACCCACCTTTTTTTACCTTCTTATTTATTGACATTCTTGTGTGATCTTCATTCGTTTATTTAGATAGGTCTATTTGTTCTTATTGATACTGACTTCAGTATATTTTTCAGTCATACCGTATCCACTAATGCCTGTGTTTTTATTTTTGTGTGTTTTATGGATGTCTCCATGTCTTTTGTCAATTGTTGCTTTATGTTGTTTCAAGTCTTTTTTACTTAGGCCCTTCTGTTAGCACTTTGTTCAGCTGCTTTTGTTGTGTTAAAAGTGCATTACAAATAAACTTTGACTTGACTTGACTTTACTTTTGTGTTGTTGAATGACTGGGCAATGTAGCAAAACAACAGAGAGCAGGTATCATAGTGGCGCTGTCTTGGGCTGCACCTGAAATCACTGCCAATATCGTCAAACTGTGGATATTTTAGGGCTTCTTTCCCGATGAGCAAATATGCAAAAGGGTTTCATTTGCATGTGTGTTTTATAGCACATCGTCATATATGCCCGTAGCCGGGATACCCGGAAACAGGCTGGAGTTTATGTTCTTCTGTGGAAGCGCTATGACATCATGGACAGGGAGTTCTCCCTGCAATTAACAATAAAAAAACAAACAGCCCAGAAAACAACACAGACACAGTTGGGGTTTTCCTCTGGGCACCGGTAGGACAATGAACAGCTTATGCTGGCTCAAATGAGGCTCGCGTCTCTCTCTCCTTTCTGCCTGCGTAAGGTCAGGGTCCTCTTTCATATCCGAAAAGGTCAGATCACAAAAGTGGCTGACTTTTATCTGCAGTCCCTCCTTCCTGTTTGGAGACCAAACAGTAGCGGCTAGCAGGAAGTTAAGTTATAGGACGGATTCTCCCAGTGAGAACACACATGACTCCACACATCTATCTATCCGCCACCATTTCCCCATATGCAAAAGGCGAACATATGCAAACACGGCGGTGGGGTTACAAGCGTGCCTTTGAATGACCCACTTTTTCTAAATTCATTCATTCATGCATCCATCCCTTCCTTCATTCATATATTCACAATGCTATAAATTTAAGGAATATATTTGTTTGCTTTCATGTGGTTCTTTTTATTCCCTCATCCATTAGGATGTGCACTGTGCATGTTAGGGGGTTTCCTGTTGTGGGCTGCACACTGTAGAACGAATATGTAAAAAAAAAAAAAAGAATGATTAAAATGCCAAATTCCAGATAACAATTTTTAAATGCCAGAGTCAACCATGTGAGAGGCTACGTGTGAGACTGACTGAAGGAGACGCGCTCACACTATCGCAGTGGTTCTCAAAGTGTGGTCCGGGGACCACTGGTGGTCCGCGACAGAGCTCAGGTGGTCCGCCAGTGGATTCCTACTTTTCCAAGACAAGCTAGCAGTTGGCTATATTTGTGACAGAATTAAAAAGCTAAACATAGCTGAAGTCATATTTTCATCACAATAAGACAGGCTTGCAATGTGAATAAAAAGTAAGTGATCTGCATCAAAATTAACAGTGTCGAATTAGCACCTGTCAACTGTCAATTCAGTTGACAGGTGGTCCCTGAACATTTTTGAGGGTGACAAAGTGGTCCTTGGTCTGAAAAAGTTTGAGAAACACTGCACTATCGCCACACTATCGCCTCATGATCATCACAGTTTTTAACTGGGTGCTGAATCCCACATAAAGCATAAATGAACGAAGGAAGCGAAGGACATCAAATAAACACAGAACAAAAAGACTGCTGTCCTTCGCTTCTTTCATTCAGGCCAGGTGTAGTGTGAGCAGTGCACACTGTACCTTGTTGTCCGGTAGCCTCAGTGTTCTGGTGAGCATGAGCAGCAGTAGGCTGGTCCAGGCCTCCCTGTGGCTCTCTGACGTCAGGCTGATGAAGTAGCCCAGGGCCTCACTGCAGACACTGCAGACACACACACAGGGGCCAACATATGAGGACACAAACACATGGCAGACACACATGCACAGCACTCATGCACAGCACCAGGGGCCTATACTACAAAGCTGGTTCAGGAGTAAACCAGGTTTCAATGAAGACTCTTCTATTAGATGAATTACTTCCTCTTACTTACTCCTGAACCAGCTTTGTAGTATAGGCCCCAGGACTCTAAATTTACAACAGCCAACTGGCCAAATGCTGGTGAAATATCAGTTTGGCTGGTAGAAAAGATAAACTGACTAGCCACTTTGACCCATTAGTGAGTTTGGTGTGTGTTTGGCTGGTAAGATGAGCATCTACTAGCCATTTTGGCTTTAGCTCAAAGAACCATACTTGAAAGCAAGATTGCAATTCATTTCACACAAATACAAAACAATCTCCATGCAAAATACAATATTACAAGTGCATCAAGAGTTTGCAAATGATCTACCTAAATAAAAGGTCATTCCTGAGCCTGCTTCAGCGCATTTGACACACTGGCCCACGCGCAGGTCAGCAGTCTGTCTTTAAAACACCATTAGCTTACTTCCTTCCCCTCCCCTCCCCTCCTCTCCTCTCTTCTCCACTCCCCTTCTCTCTGCTCCTTTTCTTTCCTTTACTCTCCTCTCGCCTGTCCTCTCTTCTCCTCTCCACTCCACTCCACTCCTCTCCCCTGTCCTCTCTTCTCCTCTCCCCTGTCCTCTCTTCCCCCCTCCTCTCCTCTCCTCTCCCCTGTCCTCTCTTCCCCCCCTCTCCCCTCCTCTCCTCTGACCTCCTCTCCTCTCCTCTGACCTCCTCTCCTCTCATCTCTCCTCTCCTCTCATCTCCCCTCCCCTCCTCCCCTCTCCTCTCCTCCCCCCTCCTCTCCCGTGACGTCCTCTCTTCTCCTCGCCCACTGCGCTCGGTAGAAGAGAGCGAGCGAGAGTGCTGGGGTGGCAGGAAGTGCACTCACAGCAGTAGTCGTGTCTGGATGTCTGGCCAGGCCTCCTGCAGCTTGTGGTCGGAGTACATGCGGAAGAGGATGCGCAGGCTGCAGGCCAGGCTGCTGGTCTCCTGCTTCAGCAGATTGGGCTTCGACTTCCCCTTGAAGCCTGCGCAGGGAGACGGGAAAGGTTAAACGCCGCCATTTGGAAAAAAGGGTAACACTTTATAATAATGGATGCAAAAAAACAAACAACATTATAAAGACTTAATAAATAATTAACTATTGATGAACAAAACATTAACAAATGTTTGACTAGGAAATGTTATGTTAATATATTGTATTTATCAAACATTTACAAATTACTTGTAAATGAATAAAATACTCTGTTATAAGGTATGTAAAATCTTGAATATATTATTTGTAGATATTTTATAAAACATTAATAAAACTTAGATAATGATAAAAACATTTGTTAATGTTTTGTTCATCATTAGTGAATTATTTACTAAGTCTTTACGAAGCAGATATTATTATAAAGTGTTATCGAAAAAAGTCAATTTATGCCGTTTCAGCTAAAATAATGCAGAGAGATGCCAGCTAAATAAAAGATGAATGGTACTGGCGGCCATTTGGAAAAAGACAGTTGATGTTTTTTTTTCTGCAAATCAGCTACAATAAGGCAGAGATAGTCCCTGCTGAATATGTCATCAATGTTACTTGTAAGTCCACATCGAAAACTGTAATGGTAATGATGCTTTTCTACACAGAGGACAATATTTTATTGGCAACATTGACACATGACTGTAAAATTACACTATTAATGTGGTTTCCCATGGATTGAATTTGACATCGTCATAGTTTTCTTTCCTTGAGTAAATTGCCCCCTTCCAGTAATACACACACAACTCTAAGTCAAAGGTTCAAGGATTAAACAGAATGGGCAGTGCCAGATATCATAATAAATGTGGAAGTAAATGGTACATCAGACAGACGATACACACCTGCCCTCCAGAGTGCCGTCCTCTGCTCGTTGTTAGAGTTGAAGTCTCGGGCGAACGTGTGAGACTCCAGAAGGCAGTCGAGGAGTTTGAAGAGATGCTCTGAGCCAAGGTGCTTATACATGCCTTGGTCTGCCGCCCCTTTCACCTCCTCGCTCTCCTCCAGAGCGTCCCTCTGAAACAGTAAATGGTAGTGCAAAATCAGGACTCAACTCCATCTTCGCGACTAATTCAATCTTTGACTAACACTTCTATCTATTGTATAAAATAGAAAGCAAGTATACTGTATTCTGTTCAGGACCCCGTTTCTCGAAAGCATTGTTGCCAACCAGTTAGCATTGTAACCAAGTAAGTTGCTACTTAGTTAGCAATGACGCCATCAAGAAACACACCTCAGTTTGGTTCAATTTCATTTATATTTTCCATTTGTATGCATGTGTGTGACACTGTAATAAAATAATTTTCAGAACATTCAAAGTAGGCAAAGTTTCCAAAAAATTAGAAAAAGTGGGTGAAAATTGTTCTGTGGTTGCCTTCAAAAGCCTTCCAAATACGCAAGAAAAATCTAGGCCAGTGATGGGTAACTTGGATTCACAAGCTACAATACAGTGCCACATATTCCAAAATAACTGTCCAATTAGGGCAATTGGACAGGTGGAACCAGGTCTTTTGGAATATGTGGAACTGGATTGTAGCTTGTGAATCCAGGTTGCCCATGACTGCTCTAGGCGGTCGCAGAGTCACCTCAGGTTGGGGTCCCTCTCTACTAGTGGTGTGGATTGGCACTGCCCTCACGATCCGATTCGATCACGATTCGGGAGGTTTCGATTCGATTCGATTCTATGCGATTCGATCCGATCCGATTCAATTCTACAATGCATTGCAATGCATTACATTTCTACTGAAAGCAAAGCAAATGTTTCATCAGTCATGATGAGGCAATACAAGTAGTCAGATACTGAACAACAATTTATTGGCTATTTTCTGTATCAGTCTGGATCAGTCTGTATCAGTCTTGCAATGCTTTGAAGTACTTTTATTTAATTTAACATTCATTTGCTCCCGAAATATCCATGGAAGTAATTGAAACTTAAAAAATTGCCGCATCGATTCTGGAACTTGCCGCATTGAATCGGATTGTCCATGCCCCGCATCAATTCGGATCGCCGAATCGATCATTGTTGACACCACTACTCTCTGCCACCAGAGACGGTTTAAATCGAGACGGGACAGTCGCCACCATCTTGTTGACGCCTTCGGGGTGCTATTTCGCGATTATGTAGACCAGATCTGAGAGTCAATGGGAAAAATGAATGGAGAAACTGAGTATAGGACGGGAGGGAACCCAGCGGTTGTGAAAACCATATTGTTGAAACCACCGTGAAAAACTGATCAATCTAGACTACTTGGTTGTGTCATACGAGTCAAAATAAAGCTTTTTAAGCCACTTCTCTCACGTTTTTTTTGACAGAGCGCAGGCGCGGTAGTTCCGTAACGGCACGAGAGCAACGGCTTTTCACAACTGAGCATGCGCATCATTTTGCATGCGCCGATGCAGCCAGATGATTGGATCACTGGCAACGCAGCTCAGCAGGCACATTGGCTATTGTTACCCACCTGTGCTGCCATCATGTTCTCAGCATCCTCCTTCTTGCTAGTGGCCGGGAAAAACACAATGTTGTCGATAGTCTGGATCAGCTCCAGCTGGACGACACACTTGATGAGGAGACCAGCGAACAGCTTCTGGTCAGACACCCCTGCACAAACACAGTTCACAGACATCACCACCTGCTTACCAATGAGGAATAGTCAATGAGGTGTCAGAAAAGAACAGTTGAAAGAGGACAGTGATGGGAAGATATGCAATGACAGCATAGCATAGTATAAGACAACACAAGCATATTCGTCTCGAAAAAATTGGGTGTAGGACTAACACACATGAAAACTGAAAATAAAGTCTGTGACACCAAACTTCTGTTTCTCTTATTCAATATTTGACATTTCGGGCAGCATGTACCCTACATCTGATGAAGGGTATGCTGCCCGAAACGTCACATATTAAATAAATAAGAGAAACGGGAGCTTGGTGTCTCGGACTTTATTTTCAGTTTTCATGAGATGTGCAATCACTCCACTTAACCGGCTACTGAGAATCATTACCGGTTAGCCGGTAATCTTAAATTTGAAAACGTTCGCGTGCCTGATATGCAAAGCACTGATTTTTTTTCATATTTATTTTTCACATAAGCCTTTTTTTTTTGCTGCGCAGACAGGACCTGCCATGTCCAACCACTGTTGCCAGATGGAAAATGCTGAATTATCGTACTAAAACCTCAAAATTATCGTTTTTTGGGAGGAAATTATTATTATAATTATTATTATTATTACAACCGGTTAACCGGTGGCAGAAAATTTTAACCGGTTAAAGTTGATCCGGTTGATTATCGGTTAACCGGTTAACGTCCCTATTTATGAACACCTGAAATACCTGAAGGGGGAAGGATACAGTACAAGGGAAACTTGAGAGTGAGGGTGTGGTGGGTGATGGCTTACTGGTCTGAGTCTTTCCCTTCCAGTTCTCATCGCTGGCAGTGGACATCTGACTCTGGCCGCGGTCGGAGAGCGTCCTCTCGAAACTACACTGGGACAGAGAGTCCAAGTCTGCGTCCTACACACCCACAAACACATGCACACATAAAACCAGGATTAAGGATATGAAAAATCACTTCATTTCATAAGGTTCTGAAATTATAAAACAATGAGGGGAAAAACAAAAGCAATCAGTGTCTCAAACCCTGAAAGGATATTAAATTCTAGATATGGACTGATTTTATGCTCCAGTGACACTCTTTATAAACCACATAGTGGAATATCACTTTTACAGGCAGAATTCACAGTTTAAGGTTAAGTTTAATCGACCTGGAGTTGTATCGTGTTGAACTGATGTTCCCTGTATTTTCTGAGCAGTAAATTAACAGTATGTAGGTGGCTTTAACAGTAATCTGTAAATTAACGGTATGTAGGTGGCTTTAACAGTAATCTGGGTGTGACTGGGTGTGGGCTGGCTATTGTGTGTGTTTGCGTTGCACAAATGACTGTTCTCTCACCATGTGTTTCCCATCGCCCACCTCCTCTTCCTGTCCGACGGGTCGCCATGTCAACAGGCTGGGGGGGAAAGGTCATATGAAACCGCCATAAATAACACCTAACATGACAACCACTAGACCCTGTCTAAACATCAGCTTGTGCAATATAAACGTTGATAATAATAACTTGCCATGCAGACGGGTGGGGACTTCTCCAACCAACTATGGAGGCAGAGCTAGTGCAGGCATGTAATCATGGCCTTGAGGGATTGTCTTGATTGACAGAAGCCTACACACTTGAGATCTTACCATTACATTTATTCAAATATTATTTATTTAATTTATTATTTAATACATGGTAGAGGAATGTTTCTCCCCCCCGTGAGTTTGAATGGAAAGATTTCAAGTGGGCAGACTTCAGTCAAGGTGCAGGACAATCAGGGCTAATTCAAGTGTTGAGATGTGCACATTTTTTTTCATCTTTGATGAGGGATTGCTGTATTGCCGGAATCACATATAATCGCTACTGATTATGTCCTCGTTTGTAATAAGCAAAATGCTAACTTATTACACATTTTTAAAATAACTTATGTAAGACATGCGTTAATAGCGCTGAGGGATTGCTGTATTGCCAGAGTCACATATGATATGCTACTGATTATGTCCTTGTTTGTAATAAGCAAAATAAGGAAATAAAGAACTTGTGAAGGCATGCATTCATAGTGCTGAGGAATTGCTGTACTGCCAGAGTCACAAACGATATGCTACTGATTACGTCCTTGTTTGTAATAAGCAAAGTAAAAAAATAATAAAGAACGTGTGAAGGGCAGGCATGCGTTCGTAGTGCTGAGGGGATTGTGCCTTGTTGTTGTCTTACGCGTGGGGGCAGGTGTTCTGGAAGATCTCCAGCATGCAGGTGCAGGTGACGTTCCACACCTCGGGGTTGAACTTCTCCCCGTTCAGGATCACCAGGTTCTCCAGGCAGTTGGTGCCCGACCGGGCCAGCTGCTCGTTATCTAAGAGAGGAATAAGGACAGGAAAGGAATTTATGGAAATGCCACTCCTCACTCCAATGTCACTCCTCACTCCATCACATTACAATTAGCTGGCACTTTTAGCCAAAGCGACTTCCAGTTATTACAAGGTATTGGTCCCTGGAGCAATGTGGGGTTAAGGTGCCTTGCTGACCGGGCCAGCTGCTCGTTATCTAAGAAGAGGAATAAGGAAAGGAAAGGAATTTATGGAAATGCCACTCCTCACTCCAATGTCACTCCTCACTCTATTACATTACAATTACAATTAAATGAGAATTTCAGGCCCTGCCGTGGTGCTGGCGGTAGGGCGCTCGTCTGCCGTGCGGCCAACCCGGATTTGATTCCCAGCCCAAGTCCTTTGCAGGCCCTTCCCTGTCTCTCTCTCCCAACTCGCTTCCTGTCTCTCCTCCATTGTCCTGTATAATAGTAACCAATAAGGGCTTGAAAAATACTTAAAAAGAAATTACACTTTCAGCCAAAGAGACTTAACTATCACAGGGTATTGCTTAACAGCCCCAGCTGCTCGTTATCTAAGAAAGGAATAAGGAAAGGAATTTATGGAAATGTCACTCCTCACTTCATTACATTACAATTAGCTGGCACTTTCAGCCAAAGCGACTTCCAGTTATTACAGGGTATTGGTACCTGGAGCAATGTGGGGTTAGGTGCCTTGCTCAAGGGCACATAAGCCATGGATGGAGGAAGGGATTGGGAAGGGTGGGGTGTGAACCTGCAACCCTGTGAACTACAGTCCAACCAGCGACTTTCAGTTATTACAGGGTAGTGGTTAAACAGTCCCTGGAGCAACGAGGCACCATGAGTGCGTTGCAATATGTTACCTTGCCTCCTCCACTTGTGCTTGTCTCCTCGTCCTGTCTCCTGGCCTCAACTCCGTGGAGAAAACGATAAAGTTTCCCAGCTGTCAGCCTAGTCAAAACAACTTTTGAGGGACTGTTTTTCACTCATCATCACAATTGCAAATGAGAAAAAGACTCCACAATTGAGCTTTTGCAAGATATTGAAATATAATGCTGTTGTCAGTGATGTCATCATGACATTACTTCCTGATACGAGGAGATATATTGCTACAATCCACCTCCCAACACATTAAAACACGGCTGCCCCAAACTCCATGGCATTACAATCACCTGGAGCTTTTGTCCAAAGCAACTTAGAGTTATTACAGGGTATTGGTTTAAGTCCCTGGAGCAATGTGGCACTAAGCCTGTCTCTAAGCCTGGCTCACCCCAGCCACGCATAAAGGTGTAATAACAACACACATTCTTCCTATTGTTAGTATGCATGTTAGCCACTGGTGTGTTGTGACGAAGCAAGAGTGTACACTTGGTCTTCAGTTGGAGCACCAGCATCAAACCCCTTGAACGCGTCTGCTAACAGAAGATGTTTGAGCAGGACAGGCAGCAGAGCAGAAACCGAGCAGTGGAGCCACAGGTAAGAGACTACTCTCTCTCTGCTATAGCTCTCTCTCTCACACACACACGCACGCACGCACACGCACAAACACGTGCACACATGCACACACATGGCCCACTCACACGTCTTCACATCACGAAGGGCCAGTGTGTAAGGTTGTTGCGTTTGTATTCATTTTGTTTAGGTTGTGGCTGTAGCACAGTAGGTCTTATCCCGAGGCAATGTGCTTGAATGTTTGTACTAGACCGGGCTGGGGCTGTATTATAACACTACCAGGATTCTGTCAGCCCCAATCAGTGCAGTCAAGGATGATGTGCAGTATGTGTATACTGTATACTACCCTACAAAGGCACAGTGCAGTAACTACAGTTGTGGGAAATGACAAAAGGAACAAATTATTAAATTTTGGTGGTGATACGCATCACAATCCGGCTCCAGGAATTCCTCATTGTGGGACGGGGCAAAATTTTGACTTTCCAGTTTCTAACACCACAAAGACGAGGCAGAAAGACTTGAAAACAATTAGGGTGTAACATGGTCAAATGTTTGTAAGTTATAATATAGGCATAGGGCGTCAGTAACCCCATGGGCTTGGCAGGGTTTGCACTCTCTGAGTGCTTCTAGTTTTAAGACTGAGTTTAGACTGAAAATGGTCTTCATTACACCTCTGTTATCTTTTGACAAAGCCATATGGTCCAAATGTGTCCCGTTTAGAAATATTGCAATGTCAACTTCACAATTACTACATTATTCAACCTAATAGCAAGGCTTTGAAGCCAAGTTTCACAGTTCCAATGTTGACTTAGTTACTGCACTTCATCTTTGTAGGGCAATATAATGCACCCAAATCGGTCAAGACCTGCAAGGCAAGGCACGCTATTAGCCTTGGTCTCATTAGCCGCGCTTCAGCGGCCCGGGGCCGCCCGGGGCTCAGGAGAGTGGCCGGCTCGGAGCTGCCGGCCCCGGGCCATTTTTTGCCTGATCGGACTCATAGCCGACCCCAGGCACATTCAGGTACACGCCTTGTTTGTGAAACGTCAGTCGGGCACAGCCCACTTTCACCCCAAATCACAGAAGGACAACAACAGAACAACGACAAAGAATAACAACATGCCCATTAACAACATGCATTCAACCAGCCATTATTGTTTAGCAATCGTTCAGCACTTATAAGAAGACGGTACTTAGAGGTGTGAATGCAGATTAAAACATGGCAAAGCTAGCAGCCATGTCAAACTTGTAGCCCAAGTTAAAATTTGAATTGGATCATGATATGCGAATCATGAGAATTGAGCACACAGCACCAATATCAACAAATATGTATTTATTTTCTATCACTAATGACGGACATTAGTAGTGTGCTTGTAGGTCCAGGTAAGATGACTGTCTCGTCTAAAAACGAACATTACACAAACTAGCAGTGCGCTAAAAACATGCTAAAAGCATGCTAACAAAATCATCACCTGGAGTCTGCCTGATCTGACACCCAGACCAACGAAGCTAATTTGGTCAAAATCCAAAAAACAAGAAGTTATTATCTTACTCTTGGCGTAATCACAGGTACTTGTGGGTTGAATCAAATAATTCCAGAAACTCGTCAACAACTCCAGAAAGTAATGTGATGATGCTTTGTTTATTAACTGTAGCCATTCACTTGAATGGAACTCTGCAGCACTCATCTGCTTGTTAATGCGGACTCTGGGGGAGACTGCCTGCCGCAAGTGTCCTGCTACGGAACACAGAGAGATGAGCCACGCACGCGACTCTCCTCAACAACGGCTGTAGTGATTAACCAGCCATGGAAAAAATAAAGTGAGACTGTGAATTGCGATGTTTACAAGGAAAATAATTTTAATCAATAACAATGAAATACCCAAAAAAGGCAATACCCATGTCAGATTCGAATATTAATGGCCAATTAATATTCGTTCGAATGTCTCGGAATTTTCTTAACATTCGACTTATATTCGAATATCGAATATCGAAGTCAAAGGCTTAGTGGAAAGCATGCCAAATCACGATAATGGCACAAGAGTTGGCGGCTAAAAGCAGAAAAAAGCGACATGACTTAGCTATGACATCCCAAGTTTAAGTGTAGCGGTGCCCATGATGCCCTGATAACAACAAAAAAGTTATGTTGGCTAAATAACTTTAAAAACACAAACAGAAGTGCCAAGGTTGCATCTTATGAAATTATGCCATAAGAAAGCCAAACACCCCAAACTAATGCTTAACCATAATTTGCCCAGAATTTAGCGATAATCCCCCATGCAAGCGCCACATTATTACACAGAGGTTGACCCCGCCTCCGAGCCTCGGCGGTGCTAGCTGGCCCATCGAATTCGACGGGCCAGGGAAAGCGGCCCTTAGCCCCACAACCTGGCCCGGCGGCCATCTTTAGCACCTAGCCCCCTTTTGATGAGATCACCGTCAGCCCCCTTTTGTCCGGGCCAGCCCGGGGCTGACCTAACCTGACTCTCGCGCAGATGGATTGTCATCCATCTGGAATTTTGGTGGTAACCTTGCTGTTCTAGCTCGAACGTGATTGGAGAAATTAGGTAAGAGTGACGTACTACTTCAACCAATCACATCGAAACGGGCCGTGACGTAGTTTTCAGCGACGCGAGATAGTAGCCTACTTCTAAAAGTTGGGGCATAATTAGATGGTACAACATCAGTTTATTTTTGGGCAAGTACTACATGAGATTAAATGCAAGACAAACGCCATTTTAAAAGACAATAGACAGCATGAATGGCCATTCACACCTGGGGCCTAGTAGTAGCTAGCCAGCTAAATCAGTCATTACAAACTCAAAGCTAGTTGACTAGCCACCTGAAACGTAATTCTACCACTAACAAAGAGGCTTCTTGCTATTAATTTAAAAAGTTGTGGCGTAATTAGACATGAATGATAGCATACAAGATTCTCTCTTTATTCATGTTTACAGTTCAGGTGGTTAAAATGCCAAACAAAAGCCGTTTTAAATACAATACATCTAATGGCCATATTAACAGCTAGCTTAGCAACTGTCAGCCAAACCCATTCAAACTCTACAGGACATTAGCGAACCCTGTTTTAGAAGCTAGCTAGCCACACTACTTGTACTATATACTGTATCAACAAAGAGGCTTCTTGCTATTAATTTAAAAAGTTGTGGCGTAATTAGACATGGATGATAGCATACAAGAGTCTCTCTTTATTCATGTTTTACAGTTCAGGTGGTTAAAATGCCAAACATTGCCATTTTTAAATACAATAGATAGCCTATCTAATTAACAGCTAGCTTAGCAACTGTCAGCCAAACCCATTCAAACTCTACAGGACATTAGCGAACCCTTTTTTAATGAGCTAGCTGCCACACTACAAAAGAACAAAGAGGCTTCTTTGCTACTACCACACTACAAACATATCATTTCCATGATGGCCTTTTATGGATATTTCTAATTGATTTTTTGGAAGTTGTACTACTGAAATAAAAAACAGTTTCTCTTCTCCCTGTCAAGTAAACTCCAGTGATTTCCTGCCAAGTCATCTGCATCGTGTTTTTCGTTTTCCTTCAAACCTCCGCGGTAGGGTAGAAGAATAGAACACAACTGACCTATCAGGGCTGAGTTCCCCCCGGACTGCCGTAAGCGCATTGACCAATCACCGTCTTCAAGCATAGCTCAGCTCACGGACATTTCAGCCTGGGAGAAACATGCGTGTACTGCAGCCAGGGGTCGTTTTGTCGCTGCACAGGGGGGCGCTGTGGCTCATTCTCTGTGCAGAACCCCCGCGAACGCGCGACTCTAAACCCCCCTTAAGGCTAGTGCTTACTTGTTGAGAATGGAGAGTGTAAATGGCATCCTACTGTACCTTGTTTAACACACCACCGCAGCTGCACAAAGAGATCCTCGAGTAAGATCTCGCTGAGCGGCTCGTAGAACTGCGTGAAGACGTCACAGATGGCGTACAGGGCATGGTTGCAGGTGGTGGTCATCCACTCGGTCTTCTACAATAACCGACAAACGATGAAAGCAATAAGCACACAATAGTACGGTGACATTCGTTGTTATTGCAAAATTAATGGTGATGCAATGAACAGTTCTAGTGCATGTGTGCATGCATTTCTTTACGTCGGTACATAGGCCTCTGTCCTCAGATGGACAGGAAATGGGATACAGTGGTCCCATTCTCCATGTTCTGTTTTTGTCGAGTGCCTCAAATAGTGCTTTTTATCTTTTCTGTTTTTGCCTGTTGGTGATTTATGCTCCACATGCATGGCACACGTGCAATAGTCTTGTGATGTTATGTGCCGATTTTTGTCTTACCCTCTTAAACGAGTTTGCTCTAGGATGCAAAATGAATTTCAGAGAAATACTGACAATAAAATTGTATCGTATTGTATGTATTAAGACTGAGTGCTCTCAATACCATTGTTATCATATAAATATTACAAAAGAATTCTAGTAACTATATTTGAACAGCTCTGTTCATAGGGTCATGCGGCTCCAACTGCTGTTAGTTCAGGCTTTCAAAGCCTACTTCACTTTCGCTATCTTTTCCCTTTCTGCTGATCTTACCTCGGTCTGTTGCTCAGGAAGCTTCATGTTGTCGAAGATGCGGAAGATGATCCTGAAGAGGTCGTGCCACCAATGCTTCTCAAACGTGCTGCCGTAGCTTTTCATGATCTCAAACATCACCGTCAGACCCCTAAAACAAACACACAACCCACACACAGCATTGAGATTTTCACATCATATCCATATCCCTCTTCACTCCAGACCTGGGGTGCGTCTCTCGAAACCATCGTTGCTAACTAAGTTAGCAACCTACTTGGTTGCAATGCAATTTCTCATTGGCAACTTACTGAGATGCTAACTGGTTAGCAACAATGCTTTCGAGAAACAGGGTCCTTGCCATGAAGCTCAGATATCAGGAAATGTAGGCTGAAAACAAACTTGGCAATCTGTCGTGACATTATGACCGCGTCCACAAACACAAATTGGGCAGGCCTAGATTCACTGACCTTGTCCGTACATCCAGTTTACATCTGTTGATGATGCAGGAGAGCTCGAACAGGATGGGGAACCAACCGCGCACCCACACCCGGTCGCCAGGGGCAACGTTCATGTCGTCACTGGTGTACTCCCTCAGCGCCTGGAACAGCAATGCAGCCAATTAGACCACAGCTTCTTTGCAATGCAGCCAATTACACCATAGCTTATTTGCTTCTTTTCTCCAAACTGATTACTTTTCCTACTGGTTGACTGTTTCAGTGCAGGTTCATACAGGAAACACAGTAACTGGTGGAATTACTAGAGCTGAAACTACATATTTGGAGAAAATGTGTTGAATGACTCAGATAGAATCTCAAATATAAGCCTTTGGCATGGACTCCGTTTAACAATACTGACAAGGACCAGGGAGTAAAAAACAAAGTGTATGGCATAACGTGTATCCATAGGGCAATAATTAGGAACTCTTGTGTAAAAAAGGTTAATTTATAATTTTTATTAATTATCTTTCTGTAATGTTTCTATTCTTCATAGTGCGGTACAGACCTGTGGCCGGTCGGAGACGTATTTTGCACAGTGTCGGATGAGGCGGATGGCCTCCATGCTAGTGTCAGGGAAGGCAGCATTGCACACGAACTCTGACAGACACTTCACCGCGTCCTGGAACGAGTCAATGGCTGCTGCAAAGTGCTGCTGAAAGGTGTTCGCTGAGGACAGAGGAAAGAGAAGAGGAGGAACAATTTAAGCAGTGGGTATATGAAACATACCAAAACGAAGATGCCATTTGGTAACTTTTAATTCTCATGGCATCAATGAAAGATGCAAAGGAACACTCAAATCCCTGATGTGAACGAGAAAACGGTTTGAAAAGCTATTTAATAACAAAAGTATCAGTCCAATAATGATCACCATGATGCAATGCACTGCTTGTTTTGCTTTCACTTTTGCTCTGCTTCACTTTACTGTGCATTGTACAGTCATAGTGTGCGTTTTCTTTTCTTTCTTTTTTTTTTTATGCCTTTATTTGACAGGACAGTCGAAGATGGTGACAGGAAGCGAATGGGACAGAGAGACAGGGGAGGATCGGGAAATGACCCCGGCTGGACTCGAACAGGGGTCCCCGTGAGCGGGCTTGCAAGCCCAAATGTGGGGGGCTTAGCGATAGTGTGCGTTTTCAATCAGTTTTGAGTGGTAACACAGGGAGGGGGGAGATCACAGAGTGACAGCACTTACAGTATGAGAACATACAACACGTAAAGACAGGAAGACGTTCTCAGAGCAGAACTTGCATCACCAAGTAATAGGTTGGTTCCTGACTCACAACACTCAGAACACTCAAAAAGATCGTCATTTCAAAACTATTCAATTATGGAAATGTGACGACAGCAAAAGCAATGTGAGTCTTCCAGAGCTCTTACGTAGTGTCAAAGCGCCTAGAGTGCTTTGCCTTTATAGTCAAAGAGGGTCTACTTACTGACGATGTGGCCAGTGGTTTGGAAGGCGAGCTCCACTATGGTCTCATCGTGGTCAGCGGCAGCCTGGTGGAACACTGAGAAGATGTTCTTCCAGCCCGAGCGGATGTTGGCCGCTTGAGAGTTCACCATCTGGGCCACACAGCGGATCACCATGTCCCTGATAGTGGGAGACCTGCAGGGGGGGACAGTTAAAAAAGTCAAGTAAAGCCTGCACATCCAAACATCTGACCTGGGAGAGGGACAAACAAATGTCCGCTTTAAAGGGGTATGCCATTATTTTGGGGCTTAATACAGTTAAAATTGTTGGCTGGGGTTTATAAAGGTGGTAAAGTGTCTTATTTTCCATGTTAAGCGTTGTCTTGCTTTAAAGGGACACTGTGAGATTTTTAGTTGTTTATTTCCAGAATTCATTCTGCTCATTCACTAATGTTACCTTTTTCATGAGTACTTACCACCACCATCAAATTCTAAGTATTCATTATTAGAGGTGCTCCGATTGCTCGGCTGCCGATCATGACCGGCCGATAATGGCCAAAAATAGCCTGATCGGTGATCGGAAAAACATGCCGATCAAAAAACCGATCGAGAGATATTAAATTCCTCACGCAACCATTTTGCCTTTACACCTGGCGCTGCATGTAGGCGCTGGCTCTGCACAGCTGCAACTGCACCAAAAGAAGGCTTATAACTTTTCGGCATTCCCCCCTTCATTTCCACCATTCATAACCATATCTGCATCAACAATGATCTGATTTTCCGATCCATGCGCCGTTTACCTGACAATGTAATTTGCGATTGAGTACTCGCCAGTGAGCCATTTTACGTTATAACCTGTGTAGTTGCCTCGGTCAGCACGCGACAACTTCACGTTGTCAGCACAAACATGTCAATTATTGTTTTCAAAGTTGTAATTGGCAGTCAGTCGATTAGTTTGATAGTCGCTGAAACAGCAAACGGCGACAGATGTGGTTAAAACTTGAGAGAGAGAGATTCAGAACGGTAGTGGAGCACTGCAGCTGTGGACGGTGAGTCTGTGACAGAGAGGGGAGGGGCTCTCCTCACGAGGCTGCTCATTTAAAGCGACAGGTTGTTTTTTTCTCGTATGTGGAAGACTATTTTATGTAATGTTTCAGTTTCAATTCAATCTTAAATAGTTTAGTTATTCTATGCAATAACTTATACATTGATTAATACTGTAGACTATATTACCAACACTAGTCTGAAAGATAATAATAATAATAATAATAATAATAATAATAATAATAATAATTTAAAAAATAAATAATAATAATAGCCTAATAATAGACATGTGCAAATTAAGATTGATTGGTTTATGGGCAGAAATGGTATTCAATAAGGATAATTAATAGGCTATTCAAAAAATAGGAAATCATTTTTGTGATCGGCAATGATCGGTAATCGGCAGATAAAGATTTTTGGTGATCGGTATCGGTGATCGGGCCAAAAAATGGTGATCGGAGCACCTCTATTAATTATGACCGGAAAAATTGGAAAAATTGGATCTTCTCCATTGTCCGCCATTTTGAATTGACAAAAATAGCCATTTTTAGCTGCAAAAATGACTCTACTTGGACCATACTAGAAAATATTTGTTTATTACTTTGTAAACTTTCATGTAAATATCAAATTTGGCGATAGCCAACCCAGTTTCAATGAGCAGCATAGTTGCAGTACCTTTTTTGACCATTTCCTGCACAGTGCCAATTTAAGACAAGTGAAAAGAGGGAATATGTCGCTAAGCTAGTGAAAGTCAATGGATCTGTGTAGCATTGCTACACGGATCCATTGACTTTCACTAGCTTAGCGACATGCTCCCTCTTTTAACTTGTCTTAAAGCAAGACAGCGGCTTATATGAAAAATAAGACACTTTACCACCTTTATAAACCCTGGCATACCCCTTTAACCAGGATTTCCTGCTCCCACTTATTTCACTTTATTTACCTGTTCTTCTTCATGATATGTTCAAAGGGCCGCAGGAAATCCTTCTGGAAGCGGAAGTTTGCCAGCTCTCCCTTCTCCAGGAACTTCATGGAGAGCTGCCGCAGGGAGTCCACCGCGAAGATGGCCACGTCTTCATTGGGGTTGCAGCCCACCTGCAGGGGAGAGGTTAGATGATTTAGGGTGCATTCCAATATCCTTGCTCACTTGCCTGCTTGGGACCTCGTGATGACGTCACTGACGACAGAAAATGAATTCAATATCTTGCAAAAGCCCAATTGTAATGTAATTTTCTCATGTGCAATCAGGATGGTGAATGAAGAACAGTCCCCCCAAAAAGTTGTTGTGGCTAGGCTGACAGTGGGGAAACGTCATCGTTTTTTAAAAATAGTTTTCTCCACGTAGGCAGAGCGTCAGCAAAACGTGAGGAAGTGGAGGACGGGTATCCGCATATTGGAATGCACTCTTGGTAGCATGTGACTTGTGGAAGTCGCACGCCAAAGGAAGGCTATGTTTTTTCCCCATTTCATGTTCAAGTCACGTTACTGTATATTGATGGTGCATGTGGGCCAACTGTAATACACATTTGAAATGATCTCGTGGGCCATATTAAATGACCCCGTGGGCCAGTTTTGCCCCCCCCCCAGGCATGAGTTTGACAACTCTGTACTAAATCATCTAACTCCTCTGTCCAACCTGCAGTGTTACAGCTCGGGTTACAACAATGTCGGGAGAAGTCAATATGTTTACCGTCTGTGGTTCCCCTCTCGTGAAGAGGGGTCTGTCAGCTCCTGAGGCCATTCATGCACTGCTGATGTTTACTATCTATTACAGCAGTTTTCAAAGTGGGGGCCAGGGACCCCTGGGGGGGCCACAAAGGGTTGCTAGGGGCGACACGGCAGGAAGGAAAAATATATTGAAAGGAAAATCATTGCCAAACAAAATGGGCTCATTTATGCCAAAGCCTACACAGGTATATTGATTACATTTCCTGTTGTAGTTGTATGTATGGATTCAGGGGTGCACTTATCGACTTATGAAATGGGGCGCACAGAAAAACACAACACATTTCAGGAGGGGGGGGGGTCTTGTCTGGAATCTACTGGTGTATGGGGGGCCTTGTCATGGTAAAGTTTGGGAACCCCTGATGTATTACACTACGTTAGCATGGCCATGATGTGAGAAACCTGACATGTGGCTACTAGCAATGACAGAGTGTACTATACCTCCAGTGTAAACAATAGTCCCTTAAACACACACCCAAACAGGGATGGTGGAAAATACAACGGAAACAAAAGCTCATAACAGGTCCTATGTCATGGATAAGATCTGTATCGGAGGGGTTTCCCCCACTACACACATGGAGTGGTGACGAATGCCACACTATAACACTAACAACATCCTATTTAAATATCCTGATAAACATCCTAACAAACACAGCCCTGAGGTGTCATTTACATTCTGAACACAAAGCAGCAAGGACCAGAGGTTTATAACATCCTCGTAGGTGTGCCAGGCATGTCAACACTGTGTTTGATAAGCAGTAATTCTGGTTTGTAAATGAGACAATAAATCAATAAATGAGACACCAAATCGCACCAACATTTCCAGAAAAGAAAACAGTTGTGATAGGCCACCGCTCATCTGTTTAGAAGGTGCAGGATTCAGTACAAATTTCTGTATAAAAAGCTCTGCCTGATGAAGGTCTAAGGACCGAAAGCTTGCAAGTCAAGTAAAGCTTCTTTGCACAAAAATAGACCCGAAGTGTGCGGATTGCCTTCTTTTTATACAGAAAAGAAAACAGAAAATCCCTCAGACGGAATAAAAGACGACACATCACCTTCCGCCTTGTTAGGTCATGACCTAGTGCAGTAAGTTCACTGCCAGTGTTTCTGCAGAAAATTGCCAGTGGTTTTTTGGGTGTGTGTCTTGCTGTTTGTCTTAGTGTTGCAATCAACAATACCTTGTTGAAATAGTTGAAATGCAAGACCACTGTAGACAGGCTGATGGACTAAAATGTAACTGCCAGGGCATTTGGCTTCTTTGGGGTTATGGTAACAATAATACTGTATTGAATCTCTGATGACTTGCCACCATACAGGACCACTAGGCTAGCTTGGGAAATGCTCTGCTGCTTTGCACAATCTTTCAGATTTGAAAGACAGCATGGAGTCTACCCTCAGCAAGGGTACTAGATCATGGTCCCTGTCTCTCTCCAATCAGAGAGCAGGGAGGCGTGGAAAGGCGATGACTGCAGTTTGTTTGAATAGATACAATTGACACACCATCGTCAATTATAAATCACACACCCCCTTCGGGATTTACAGTAGGCATGACTTGTGATTAGGTCTGGTGATAACCAGACAACTACTAGGCCCTGATGCCAGTGCTTTAGGGTGTGTTTGTAAGGGGGGTTCTCTTTGGTTAGTGCTGCAGATAGCAATACCTTGTTGAAGTGGTCTCCGATGACCTGCCAGATACGAGACCACTGCAGCCTGATGCGGTTCATGTTGTAGTAGGAGATCTCCACGATCTTCTGCAGGCTGAACATGCGCGGTTGGTGGGCAGAGGCCAGCTCATCCATGGAGACGGCACACAGCCACCGCACAAAGTCCACTGCGGGAGCAGGCAGATGGACAAGTGAAGATACAGTCTTTTTCAGACTTTTCCTAAATTCTAAACTGTTTTTACAAGGTCTTCAGGTGCATGAGAACAAGTGTGTACATTTCTTGCAGCTCTGCTAAGCTGCTCTCTCGACTTTAATTCTTAGAAGACACTTGAGAGTGCTGGTTTTATGCAAGGGATGTAAAAGTGAATACACTGGCTCTTCAATGTGTTGTATGGTATATTGCATTGGTGGAACTATCCCATCCTCTAGTTTTGCGACTACATTATTACATTAGCCATGCACATGCAATGTTCACGAGACACTCATTTGTCCCCCAAGATAAATTAATTTGAATAAAGGTGTCTAATGTAAATACGTACCAATGGCATTTCCATCTAGCCGTGTTGAACCAGTGAAAATCCTGAAGACGGAAACAAAAACAAAACATATTATTGATTTAATGCAGGACCAAAAATAGCAACCATTAATTCCTGTTACTAGGGCTGAGGGAGAGGGCTCTAAATGAACGCATGCCAATCAACCAAATGCTAGAGGAAATTTAAGTTGGCTGGTAGGAAAGAAAACTTACTAGCTGCTTTGACCCATTAGAGTGTGTGTGTTTGGTCAGTAAGATTAACATCTAATAGCCATTCTATTTCGTTCCTTCTGACCGCCGGGCGGTGCTTTCAGCACTAAATGATCCATCACATGCTCATGCAGGTCGAGAGTTAATAACAAAAAAGTCATCTGTGACCCGGGTTACGCGCATGCGCATTCCGTCATACTCGTCAGTATTCCGAGTGACAGCCAAGGCCTGGCGGTCATCCGGAACTCATAAAACCATGGTTATATACATAACCTCCATTTTGGCCGATGAAAAAATAGTTGATTTAGAGCCCTGCTGAGGGAGATTGTCCTCACCTGTCCACAGCGACCACAACGCTCTGGGAGCTGGTCTCCCCAACGGACTCCTGGATGTGGGCCATCTGACGCCTGTCCTGACCCCCAACCAGAGACCCTGACAATCACAACACACAGTAATGAATTAGCACACATGCACATGAGAATGTGAATGTGTGAACATGTAACATGCGTACACGCGGACGCATGCACGCACGCACACACGCACGCACACAAACACACACGCACACACACTCGCACACCTGCATGCATGCAGACCCGTTATCTGAAGCATAGTTGACAGTTTGACAATTCCCAGAAATACCACCATTTCAACAAATGTACAAAATGCTGAAAAATCACATGAATCTCACAGACACATACTGACACACACACACAATGTTTACTCGGCAGCATTCCCAGAAATACCACTATTTCAACAACTACATCATGATTGTGTGGGTGGATCGCTAAGAAAGGTCACTGAACCTGATGCTGAGTCATTCACATGATGCAGGCAATGTTGTGAGGAACAATGTGGCCTCCATAGTTTGACAGGAGAGAAAGATGGGGAAGGATCGGCAAAAAGGACCTCAGGCTGGAACTGAACCCGGGTCGCCGGCGTGATGGTACAGCGTCATCTCATTGAGCCAACACAGCGCCCCCTCCAGAGGAAACTTACTGAGACCCAGGGACATCAAGTCTTCCTTGCCACTATTTCAACAACTCTAAAATGATTGTGTAGGTGGATCACTAAGAAAGGTCACTGAATCTGACGCTGAGTCATTCACATGACGCAGCCAATGTTGTGAGGACAGGGTGGCCTTCTCTGGACTCCAGAGGAACCTTTTTTTCTGCTAGTATTTTTCAGGATCAGGAAATGACCCCGGCCGGACTCGAACCGGGGTCCCCGTGGGCTTGCAAGCTCAAATGCGGGGGGCTTAGCACGCTGCGCCACAGTGCCCCCTCTCTATTCTGTTCTACATTACCATCCTTGTATACAGTTGATGTACACTGTACTGACCCCAACACTGTGTACTTGCTTCAATGTCCTCCTTGTAAGTTGCTTTGGTCAAAAGCTTCTGCTAAATGTAATGTAATGCAATGTAGGGATGCACCGATACCACTTTTGTACGAGTACTTGCAGATACCGAGTACCGATACCGATACCTTTTACCACCAAAATACAATGAAAATAAATGCATGGCCTTGTTTTTTTCCACCCGTGATATTTTTATTGTCCATTTCCATGTAGATTTAAATGTTAGTAAATGTATGAGGTGGCACTTTTTCTCCATGCTGCTTTCAAGTCCACAGAACATGACAAGATTTTGCATTGTTTTGTGTAATAGCAGTATCGTTCCTGGTATCGGCTTGACGAGTACGAGTACGAGGATAATGAGCAGTATCGGTATCGGTGCATCCCTAATGTAATGTCTCCTTACCGAGGCCGAGGGGCATGAACTCTTCGGTGCCGGATGGGAAGCCCTTGAGGCTGCCCTCTCGCTCCCGCACCACACCGGAGATGTAGCGCGTCTTCACCCCCGTGCCGATCAGCTGGGCCAGCTCCAACTGACTAATGCAGCGCAGGATCTTAACACAGACAGAGGAGTAGAGGAGTTATTATTACTTCATCAAATGACCTTTATTATTAACGCACCGCAGGATCTGCACCAGGCTTGTACGAAATTCCGAATTGGATGAATTTGAATTCAAAGTAATGCCATAATATGAACACTAGGTGGTGGTGTTCTATGTACTCTCAATGGGTGGTGTAGCTTAAATTCAAAGAAATTCAAGGTAATGACACCTAGTGTTCGTATTATGGCATTACTTTGAATGCAAATTCATTCAATTCGGAATTTCGTACAAGCCTGATCTGCACACATACCAACAGAGGAATTACTTATTACATCATCGAATAACCTTTTCCTTATTAATGTAGCACAGGGTCTGAAAACATACCAATAGAGGAATTATTATTACATCATCGAATAACCTTTAGTTATAATTAATGCAGCGCAGGATCTGCAAAAATACCAACAGAGGAGTAGAGGAGTTATTACATCATCGAATAACCTTTATTTATTTTACATGCCAGTGAAACTGACGAAAAGTGGGATGAAGCGAAGCATCTGGTTTTTTTGTGTGTTAAAAACATTTTTTTGTGTCTTTATCGTTTATAGGAGAGTCGAGAGTGTGATAGTCACTGACTGACCTCGTGCCAGGAGTTTCCCAGGTGGTTCCCGTCTGTGTGTGCCACGGTGATGAGGGTCTTGATGGTGTCGATGTTCTTCTGCTTCATCTCCGTGATGCTGGAGCTGGCCGTCAGCAGCGTGAAGCGAGCCAGGGCCTGGATGTAGGCATCCCGCTCCAGCTGATGAACACACAGGGTGAGAGACACATTACATTACATTACATTGCGTTACATTCAGGGCTCTAAGATTAACACCCACCAAGCAGTCAAATATTGGTGAAATTTCAGTTTAGCTGGTAGAAAAGAAATAGATCAACATCTACTAGCCATTTTGGCTGGTGATGAGAAAAGTTAATTTAGTGCCCTTATTACATTACATTACATTACATTACACTTGGCTGACGATTTAAAAAAAAAAATCCAAAACGACTTACAGTTATTATTGTTCAGGGTATTGGTTACAGTCCCTGGAGCAATGTGGGGTTAAGGTGCTTTGCTCAAGGGCACTTCAGCCATGGAGGGAGGAAGGGATTGGGAAGGGTGGGGTGTGAACCTGCAACCCTGTGATCTACCGCCTAACTCCATAACCATTACGCCACGGCTGCCCTGTGGTGTACTGCAGGGTTTCCCAAACTGGGGTGCGTGCACCCCTGGGGGTGCGCAGCCTACCATAAGGGGGTGCACCAGCTGAATAGAGCAATGGTGGATATGTGAGGTTTTCTCCAGCATTAATGAACATTAAGTAGTTTTAAATCGTATGGTGAATTGTATGCTGAAGGGTCCATGTGAATTGTACAGTAGTTTAACTCCTAGACCAGTGTTTCCCAACCAGGGGTACGTGTACCACTAGGGGTACGCGAGCACACCTCAAGGGGTACGTGGAAAAATGTAATAATAACAAATATATTGAGTGTAGTCACATTGGGATAGAGGAACAGAGCCTGAATGAGGGCGAGGGGGTACTCTTCATATGAAAAAGTTGCTAAGGGGGTACGCAGGACAAAAAAGGTTGGGAAGCACTGTCCTAGACTATTGTTTCCCCAAAACTATTGTGCAATATGTGCAGTGAATCCATACTATCATGGACATCAGCACACCAAAATATTGGCTTAGGGGGTGCGCGAACCACATTGAAATGTACAAGGGGGTGCACAGGGGGAAAAGTTTGGGAACCACTGGTGTACTGTGAAAAACTGTACAATGACAGCAATATTCTCACAACAGTAGCTGCTGAGCTGAACATCACTGGGGCCTTGTTTGACAGCAGAGAGCTTGGAGAAGTTGAAGCAGTCATAGTGGATGAATAATAAAAATTGTGATGGAAGAGTGTGTGTGTGTGTGTGTGTGTGTGTGTGTGTGTGTGTGTGTGTGTGTGTGTGTGTGTGTGTGTGTGTGTGTGTGTGTGTGTGTGTGTGTGTGTGTGTGTGTGTGTATATATATAATATTATTTGTGTGTGTATGTTATATTATGTGTGTGTATCTGTGTGTGTTTGTGCGTGCGCGCGTGTGTGTGTGTGTGTGTGTGTGTGTGTGTGTCTTACTGCTGACCTGCATGTTGAAGATGCAGGCGATCCTGATGGCGCAGCGGATTCCCTCCAGACACAAACACGCCACCTCCTGGTCATCACAGTCCTGCAGCCCAATGCTAAACGCAGCCAGCAGAGGAGTCCACGCAAGCTGTGGAGAGAGATGGATGGAGGGAGAGAGAGAGAGAGAGAGAGAGAGAGAGAGAGAGAGAGAGAGAGAGAGAGAGAGAGAGAGAGAGAGAGAGAGAGAGAGAGAGAGAGAGAGATGGGCAGAGAGATAGGGAGAGAGAGAGAGAGAGGAGAGATGCAGGGGGAGAGAGAGAGAGAGAGAGGAGAGATGCAGGGGGAGAGAGAGAGAGAGAGAGGAGAGATGCAGGGAGGGAGAGAGAGAGAGAGAGAGAGAGAGAGAGAGAGAGAGAGAAAAAGAGTGTGAGAAATAATGAAAATGAAATTAACTATTGAGCTTAGAACATGCTGTACAGAATAGATTGTATCCAGATGTTGTTCAGAGGTGCAATCTAATATTCTAATTTATTGGCCCACTTCCAACTACAGAAAATTGCCTTAATAATGTATGCAAATGTAAAGTTGCCAATTAACTTTCAAAACCAGACTCTGCTGCTGAGTCGATTACGCTTCCAGTGTTTCCCACAGAAATTTTCGAAACTATGGGGGCAGCCGGGGTTTATTTTGTCTTCTCACACGGGCCTTTTTTTTGGGGGGGGGGGTGTATTCTTGCAGCGTAAATGCAAAACGGCAAAACAATGACTACAGTATGACATTGGCGCATGGAGAAACTGTAGGCCTGGGCCTATATTTCAGCCATTTATATTTTGAGAAATAAGGCTACATAAGATTTTACCCATGACTTGTATAATAGTTGTACATTGTCATTGTCAAAAAATGCAGTACAGTGAATAATTTCTGTTTACAACACAGTTTCATTCGTCCCTCATGCAGGGGTCTGGGAAACAATAATAAAACAAAATAGGAGCAGAGTTAAGAATTTAAGAGCACTGTGAAATTGTTAACGCATAGACAAAAAGGGTCTTAGAGGGTAGGCTATGCCTTTTCCCCCACACATATCTGTAGGCATACACATTCTACATGAGGGGTGCTGGTCACAGGGCCAGTTTTTTCCAAATTCCTCCCATTAAAAGGGCTGAACAACATATTACACATTTATGTCTATATTCACATTCATTACACATTCATTTCTATATGCAGCCCGATGTCTCCTCTGCTGTGTCAATGAAGGTCTGTCACCAAACTCATTACAACTGTAAAACAAAGCCTAGGGAGTGTTAGTAAACTCATCCCAACTGTCCCTTCTCTGAGGGTTTTTTATATTGCTCCCAAACCCAAGTAAACTACAACAACTTGACTAGGCTTTTGATCCCTGTCTTTCAAGCACTTGTGGTTCTCTCTATAGCAGAGGTGCCCAACCTTTTTTTTAACTAAGATCTACTTTTGAAGTTGATGGTCTGCCGTTATCTACCAAGTCAAAGTGAAGGATGTCAGTATGAAAATTTAAGACCACCATTTATTAATCACCATTATTATGAACAAAATGTTTTCAGTAGGCTACTATGGCCGTATCTTTTCAGTGTGTTTTTAAAGTGTGTTGAATAGCCCATCTTTACAAAGCAATGCAGCACTGATAGTATGCAGAGATAATTTCAGTCATACACAAGTCATAAACAACTGAAACAATTTCAAAATGATAAACATTTGGTATATAAAAGGCACATAGGCCCTATTTCTAAAATAGGATGAAGCATTATCATGCATTCAGTGGTATAGGCTACACATTAAAAAGGGCTCAGAAATTCACCATTTGTTATGGGTAAATAGTAGGCTACTATGAGAGAGAGAGAGAGAGAGAGAGAGAGAGAGCAATGAGAGAACTCATTGGATTGGTTAACACCCCTGTTAAGTGTGACTTCTTCTATGAAGGTTTTTTTTTTCAGCTCTCTGGGACAGTAGCACAGCAAAGGCTTTCTATTCTGAGTTTGGCCAATCGTTTTGTCCACAACTGAAGCAAGAAACAACACAAATTGAAGTGAATTCCATACATGTCAACAACTAACATTTCCCTTACACGCGGCACGCGATGTAAACGCAGTTAGCCATGATGCATGCGACTAGCGATTTGGACGAAGATCCTCGCATATCGGCGTGTCATAACGCATCGTTGCGCACATGTTCTGTTACTCACCCGATGTTACACGTGTGCACACATGAATCAACTGTAATACCCTTACGGTCACTTCCTAATGCATTCCCCTCATTCTGTGTTACCGTGGGACTACTTATCTAACCAATACAGAGTCTATAGGATGTATTTACTCCAGGAGGAAAATGCGAAGGAAATTCAAAATCGTAATTCAAAGCGTTTTTAACAAAAACGGATATCGTTAAAAAAAAAAAAAAAGTAAAAAAAAAAAAATTTTTTTTTTTTTTTTTTTTTTAACACTTTCGTAAACTATGGCGGCCAAATTTAAACTATGGCGGGCCGCCATAGTTTCCTCAATGTATGGGAAACACTGCGCTTCCCTTGTCAAAACTGCAGCCAACCCAAGTGAAACTCCGTATCCATACTTCTACCCACAACATGCCCAAGGCCAAGGCTATCTAATCTCTGTCGGCATATTCAAGCAGCCCATTTAGACAAAACACAAACAAAATCATATCATTGTACAAAAACTAGAAAAGCTCTCAGAGCGCACCTCCACCCTCTGGTGGACAACATACACATGCACACACACACACTGAAAACCGACAAACAAATGTACAAACCAACAAACAAACGTACAAAACAAACTTGGACGATCACACAACCTCCTTGACGGAGGCAGGGTTCTAAATTAAGACCAGCTAACTGGCCAAATGCTGACATTTCAGTTTGGCTGGTAAAAAAGACCAACTTACAAGCCAGTTTGACCCATTAGTGAGTGTGTGTTTTGCTAGTAATGGCTGGTGATGAAAAGTTTAGAGTTCATGGCGGAGGTAATAAGCCAGTGTGCATATTGTGTGCATATGCGTGCTCTCACTGCATACGCGCCACACCATGAGCATGGGCCCTAAGTATTGTATGTTACACAAACAAAATCTCATCATTATACAAAAATACGCAGTGTGCGTATCATATGCATCCATGCCCACGTGTCTCACCTTGAACATGGGCCGTACGTGATCCAGGTGGATACTACGCTATATCAATACATGTGATATTGTATTGTATGTGTGCACTGCACTCGCGCCTCACCTTGAACATGGGCCGTACGTGCTCCAGGTGAGTGGCGCTGAAGAAGGGGGCCTGGGCGTGGCTCACCGCCTCCATCAGGGCCTTGGCCGTCTTAGCCATCTGCTCCATCTCCATGTTGTACAGCAGACGCCGCTGCTTCTCATTGGCTACATCTGGTGGAAAAACACGAGGTCATCATGCCATTGGTTATTAACTCACTTGATGCCAATAACCCATTTTAGCCTGAGGCACCTGCAAAAAAACGCCTGCTGAATGCCCTTTTTGGGAAAAGGTGCCCTCTGCCTATTAAAACCCAAACATCTCAGCCTCCGAAGCATATAAAAACATGATATATGCAGCAACTGTATATGCAGCATCAAGCTAAAACGTTAAGTACCAATGGTGCTTACACTCGCTAAATTTATTCATGGTGTGGTGTTGAAATCGGCATATAATTCCAATTTTTTTTAGAGTGTTGAAAAAACACCCATAATGCTTTTTCTGTTTCATCATAACATCCCCCTCACTCAGGTTCCCCTGTATTAGACGCTAGAGGTCTTCTTGCAGTGGACAGATTTGCCTTGTGGGGGTTATGAGAATGCTATTGGAATGCATATCACACCAGCTGCTGCTTCTGATTGGCTACATCTGTCACAGGATGACGCCAGGCCATTGGCCAATAGAGTAAACAATATTTAGAATATTAAACCAGCCAGCAGGTTCCAGATCATGTGATTGAGTTAGTCGAGCTGTTCAATATGTCTACAGCTGTCACAGCACGATGTTGAGCCATTGGCCATTTAAATCAACAGCTATTGAGCCTTCCATGATGGTGTTCCATGTAAGGAACATCTTCCAAGCCATGAAAGAAATAATTGGAAATTGACCGTGTTTTTGTACGTCACTGTGCTCAAAGATGCTATGATTAAGTTGGCTGAATCACTGACGTTTCATTGGTGGCATCTGTCACAAGATGATGATGGCGATGGTTTGTCATTTAAGTCAATATTGTTATATTAAAACCACCGACTAAGTTGTGATTGATTTAGCTTATCTTCTGTTCAATATGTCTTCTACACTAACACAATATCCCCCCACGTTCTCATTACCCTCCCAAATTAGACACTGGAAACTTCCTTAATGTGCTTTGGGGGAAAGGGAATTAAAGTATTATTACTACGACTGGTCATTAAATTCAACAATCATTAAACCTTCCATGCTGGTGTTCCACGTAGGGCATGTCTAAAGTCTAGGAAAAGCCTAAAGTTTGTTTGTTTGTTTGTTTTTTATTATATATTTGTTGTTATTATTTTTGAGATAGGATAGTGGAAGACAGACAGGAAGCGTGTGGGGAGAGAGACACGGGGAGAAAATCGGCAAATGCAGCGGGCAGGTATTGAACTCAGATCGCCAGCATAGCAATCCAGCGAGCCACGGACGGCTGGGCCTGAGGTTTGTTTGAACGCTGATTAGACTCACTTGGTTTGCTGGACTTGGGTGTGATGGAGTACTCCTTGCTCTCCTTCATGGCGATCTTCTTGCCTGCGATCTCGTCGTAGATGGATGACAGGTACTCCTCCGGCAGGTCCTTGCTGTCGTTGATGCCCCTGTTCATCTTGATGTACTGCTCTTTGGTCATCTTGTTTTTCACCTGCATGAAGAATGCATCAAAGAGAAACAGCGCATTTTTTTATGACTGGAAAAATTGCACTTTTCATACATGGTCCGCCATTTCTCCATGGTCCGCCATTTTGAATTTCCAAAAATAGCCACTTCTAGCTGCAAAAATGACTGTACTTGGACCATACTAGAAACATATTTGTTTATTACTTAGTAAACTTTCATGTAAAGATCAAATTTGGCAATAGGCAGCCCAGTTTCAATGAGCAGCATAGTTGCAGTACCTTTTTTGACCATTTCCTGCACAGTGTCCCTGTGATACACACAGTGATACATTTTTTATTTTTTTATGTCTTTATTTGTGACTGGAACCCGGGTTGCAGGCGTAGCAGCCCAGTGCCCTACAGTTAGAGCCACGGTGGGGCCGAGAAACAACTTTTTTTTTCAACATGAAGTAACAGAGCAAGCAATGTAAGTTGTAACAAATAGTACTGTGCCAAAATAAGGCAAATATTCATTTCAAGCAGTAGATTAACAGAAGGACATTTCAGGCAAGTGGTATCATTTTGGTCATTGGCAAAGGGGTACAAATGGTCGCAGAAAAAAACAGAAGCAGAAGCGTTTAAAGGGCAGGGGGCATAATGGAGTACTCTCTGTACTCAGCATAAAGTGGAAAAGTGGTGAGAGAGAGAGAGAGAGAGAGAGAGAGAGAGAGAGAGAGAGAGAGAGAGAGACAGAGACAGAGAGACAGAGACAGAGAGCAATAGATAAAGAGAGCAAGGGAGTGCAAGAGTAAGAGAGAGCGAGAGAGAGAAAGGAGCGAGACAGACGGAGCGAGACAGACAGACAGACAGATAGATAGAGAGAGAGAGAGAGAGAGAGAGAGAGAGAGAGAGAGAGAGAGAGAGAGAGAGAGAGAGAGAGAGATGCAGTGCGAGAGAGAGCGTGCGCGAGAGAGAGAGAGAGAGAGAGCGTGCGCGAGAGAGAGAGCAAGCGAGAGAGAGAGAGCGAGCGTGCGCGAGAGAGAGAGCGAGCGAGAGAGAGAGAGCGAGCGCGAGTGAGCTGAGATGAGTGCTTACCTGTGGGCTGTGCAGGTCAGTGGTAAGCATGATGATTGAGTAGGCCAGCACATACGCTGTGTCAGCACTGGCAAACAGCGTCTGCCTGCAGGGAACAAAGAGGAGAAGACGAGAGAAGGAGAGAAGGAGGTCAGTCCACTTTCCCATTCAATTATGAGCAGAGTGCCCCTATTGCCCCCCAGGGACGGGATGGGATGGGATGGCTGGCCTGATGCTTGGGAGGGATGGGAGTTCATGTGGGGAATGGAATGGGGCAGGAGGGTAATAGTTTCACCTTGCATACCAGCAGTATAGTACAGGGGAAATATTAAAGTCAATATACTGATACTTAACCGCTCTCTCCTGCACCCTCATCCACGGCAGTAGAACCTTTGAGCAAGACCCCGTATTGCTCCTGGGGGAGTGTTCTGGAATGTGCACTGTAGCATTCTGGAATGTTCAACTGTAACTATCTAGGATAAGACCACTAGCTATGCCAGCTATGTGATTTGTATGCGTAACTCTCAGTTCCAAGTTCACCTAAGTCTCTTTCATCGGGCCAAGTCCTTTAGAGGTTATAGTGCTGTCTGTATGTTGTACTTGTAGTACTCTTTAGAAGTGATGAACTGCAGTCTTCTAAAATGTTATGGTGGTTTACTTGGAAAGAGTGACAAAGTGTTTTGGCCTGAAGATGGCTTAGGCAAAATGTTTGTCTGTCCTGCTTTCCAAATAAATCACCACACATTTATATGCGAGTGCCCAGCTTTGCTCTCTACTAAATGGAATAACCCATTTAGTTTCTCCTGAAAGCTGAAGCTGAAAGCACCACCTGGTGGTCATCTGAAACTGATAGAACCGTGTTTGCATACATAACCATTGTTTTCATGTGTCCCAAGGCTTGATTCATATGTCGGGAGTTGAGTAAACTTCCTTGCAAAAAAACAAACAGCACTTAAACATCACACTTTGTTAAGCATAACAAAGTGCACTTCCTCCTCTCACATCAGGGACGCATGCAGGCGAAACGAGCGAAGCGAATAGAGGCACAATTCAGTGTTCCATTCTCACAGCTCAGGTGAAATTTGCTCCACATTACATTAAATTGCCTTCCTCATAGGAATGAATGCCAAAGTTAGCTTTGCTTGGCCAAATTCGCGTGTATGTGTCCCGCCGTAATTCTCCATCCTGTGCCACCTACCCTTGGATTGCACTCTAGGTATCTCGCAGCAAACATCTATCTAAAGAAATATCTAATGTCACTTTTATGCTAGCAGCAGATGGTGTTCAGGCTGGCTGTTGGCTAGTATCCTGACATTGGCATATTGGGCAGCGGCATAGTGGCTTAACATGCATATCTAGTGCCACCTACCCTTGACTGCACTCCAGGGGCCTCATTTATCAAGCGTTCTTAGACACAGATCTGTGCGTAAAGCGTGCGTGCGATCATTCCTGAGCAAAGTATGGGATTTATGAACATGTACTTGAACGTAGAAATGTGCCTAAATCTAAGCACACCTCAGACCATGCGTGCGAGTGGAAGAAACACAAAATTGCAAATAATATTGACCGTGCAAGGTACAGTTTGCTTTGAATGACAATGGAGTATGACAGTGTGCTATTTTACAGTGTTTTCGTCCATGTGTGTCTCCTTCTTTTACTTATTTTGAAACACTGTCCTCCTCCTGTCGAAAGCACCTCCACTCCTGCCGCGGAAATGTTTCTATCTCCACACTTCCCGCCAGCGCTTCGACTGGCGCGTGTGTCCGCGTGTGTTCATGTGTGTCCAAACAGGGTGGCACCTTCGAATTCACATGGCATTTGAATATATTTTAATACCATATATGGTTACTTGGAGGCGTTTCGGGATGCAAATTACCCCGAATGCGCGCGTGCACAGTGATTTGGAAGGTGTGGGATTTATCATGCAGACGTGTGCGTAGGAACAGCCAACGCACGTTTCATAAATCCCGATTTTTCTGTACTTGCGAACATTCTAAATTTCACTCGTAAGACACACTTTAGAAGACATTCTACGAACTGATGATAAATGAGGCCCCAGGAATCTATCTAAACATATCCTGTATCTAATGTCATTTAACGTATTCTCCATCCTGTGCCACGTACCCTTGGTTGCACTCCAGGTATCTGGCCGCGAACTTCTCCATGAGCCTGTCTATCTTCTGGGCCTCCCCGGGGAGCCGGAACCCCTCCAGGAAGGCTCGCAGGGCCGACACGAAGTCCTTGCCACAGAAATCCAGCTGGTCCACGTAGCTGTACATCACCTCCTTGTTGAAGCGCACGTTCTCTCCCAGGAACTCTCCCACTTGAGTCTGAAACGCAGGTGTTAAGAAAAATTCATTTGACTATACAAAACGAGACCACGACAATCACATCAGGTTTGCATTTGACTTTCACGAAAGGAGAGAGATTGAGAAGCCTGGAAAACATGTTCTTGTTCTAGTACAGATGTCACATAATTCACTGACAAGAGCTGACACGGAAACAAAGTGAAACAAAGAGAAAAAAGAACAAAGTCTTTACTACAGATTACTGTTCTTACGGCGGGACACAGCAAAGGTGAACTGAGGACATTATCAGGCTCAATGATGCGATGCGATAAACACCCTACAAAAATACACCAGAAAGAGACTGGCAGGGGAAGAGCAAGAGTGAAAAGGGGAAAGAGATTTGACTTATTAGATTTATTATGTCAGCAGTTGATGTAAACAATGACTGACTGCTTGAAAATGAAGGAAGGCAACGGATAGAGAGAACACAAGACACAGAATGGGAAAGAGAAATGTGAGAGACATAACACTCCTTTCTTACGTTGTTATCCACTACTACTGCAAATTGAGCCATGAGATGGAGCGAGAGACTCTTGAGACGCCTTACAGTGTGAATGAAGGAAGGCAAGGACAGCTCTCTTCAGACTCTTTCCTTGTCTACTCGCTCACAAACGCCTCGGGCAGAGCCCCTCATCAGCATGTAATGCTCATTGCAATTGTTTGCATTGTTCGTGGGCGACTAGACAAGGAAAGTCTGAAGAGTGCTGTCCTTCGCTTCCTTTGTTCATTCATATATTTCTGGTTTATGTGGGATTCAGCACTCAGTTAAAACTGAGAATCATTAGGTGATAGTGTGAGTGCATCTCCTCCACTATTTAAGCCTTACAGTGTCTAGGCTACAATAAATTGAGCCAAGAGAGAACACAGGAGACAGAATGGGAAAGATAAATGTGAGGGATATAACACTCCTTTCTTATGTAATTTTCTTATCATATTATATCTACTGTTACTATAAAGAGAGCCACTTGAGCCTTACAGTGTCTAAGTGGTTCTCTTGCTGAAATTATCGGATATGTTTCTTATGTCGTTATCCACTGCTACTATAAATTGAGCCAGGAGATGGGGCGAGAGACGTTTGGGAAGCCCTACACAGTGTCTAGGCGATCCTCCTGCTGCAGAAAAGTGAGAGACATTTCTTATTTAATTGTCATATCGTTATCCACTGCTACTATAAACTGAGCCAGGAGATGGGGCGAGAGATGCTTTTTAAGCCTTACAGTGTAAAGGTGATCCTCTTGCTGCAGAAAAGTGAGAGACGTAACACTCCTTTCTTATGTAATTATCTTATATTATATCCACTGCTACTCTAAAGAGAGCCACTTTTTAAGCCTTACAGTGTCTAGGCGGTCCTCTTGCCCCAGGAACTGGGCGATGTCCTCTGGGGTGGTTCCCAGCATGCCCTGGTCCTGCAGGTACTGGATACCTCTCTTGGGCTTCTTATTGAACCTGCAGGAAGACAAATGGACCATAAAGATGACCAGGTGAATCTCTCAGAGATTACATTACACTACCTCAAGACAGCCCTAAAGATGTGTTTTCGAATTGAGATTTGAAAGTCTATGATAATCAGGATAATAGATAATAGAGATGAAAAATGAACTGACATAATCTCCAGATATGGACACAAAATAAGAGGAGTTTAACGCCCAGCAAGTACACAGAGAACATTCATTTTTGTGTCAGACAAGTCAGACAGCTAAAAGGAACAGAACAGGATATGCACACGCACACGCACACGCACACATGCACACACACACAGACACAGACACACACACACACACACACACAAACAGACTCACAGTTCGATGCCGTGTTCTATGATCTCCTTCTGCTGTTTGATGACCTCGTACTGCTCGGGGTGGTCGGGCTGGGAGGAGTGGTGACTAGACGACACGGTGGACTCCAGAGAGCTCACGCTGTCCCGCCGCCCCGACAGGTGATCCGGCAGCTTCACCTCGCCACCCTCGCCCTCCGCTGTGGACTCCTGACCTGCACCATTCATTACATTCACATATGTTAACTTAACTCATTATATTCAAATTGGTTAAATTCAGATATGTTCAGTAGGGCTGTAACGATACACTCACCAGTTTGAAAAATAATAATAATATTGATGTAAAGCTTGGAAGCATTATCACATCATATCATATGATTGTTTTCTGTACTGAAGGGTAACAGAACTTTAAAAGGGCTTATCAAGATACTGCCTTCTTGTATCACGATACAGTATTGTGACTCTGCGCATCACGATTTCTTGAGTCGATACAATATATGTGAATGTAGCTCAAGGGTTGAAGCTCTACACATGTGTGCTCACCCAGATTGGTCTGCAGGTTGGGGTTGACGTACAGGTCTTTGCTCCACTCCACCATGCACTTGAGGATGGACACCAGGCACTCCAGCCCCTTCTTACGCAAGCTCAGCTCCTGCAGAAACACACAGGTCATTTCCTGTGGCCAGCCGGCCAGCCACCCACCCTTCCTGCTTTCATCATAACACAACCCCACAGTGATATTGCATTACAGGAGAGAAGACACCACACACACACACACACACACACACACACACACACACACACACACACACACACACACACACACACACACACACACACACACACACAGTCTCACACACACACACACACACACACACACACAGTCTCACACACACAGTCTGACACACACAGTCTGACACACACAGTCTGACACACACAGTCTGACACACACAGTCTGACACACACAGTCTCACACACACAGTCTCACACACACAGTCTCACACACACAGTCTCACACACACAGTCTCACACACACAGTCTCACACACAGTCTCACACACAGTCTCACACACAGTCTCACACACAGTCTCACACACAGTCTCACACACAGCTACAATTCAGATATGGTGTGAAATGACAGATAAGGACTAAAGACTAAAGAGATGCTTCATGAACATGAAATAAATTTTTCAAGATGTTTCACAGTAGTGAAAAAGTGGATAATCTCACTACCTATAACATTCCCCATTAAAAAATACAGTTCACTCTTTTAAAAGCTAAACTGCTTCAATGATCTCAAAATGTAGGCAGCAACTGCACTGTTAAAAATAAGCTACTATGATTTTAATAACATGTATATCAAAATATAACATTAAATAAAACGATGATGATGTGAAAGCCCTTTAGGACACCTTTGGAGGCTTTATGTTGAGAATAAATGGAGTTCCCTTGGCACTGTAGATGGCGGTAGCGCACATCTTATGCAAGCCGTCACCAAATGCCACAGAAGGACAAGTAGGAGGGAACAACGCCCCCTTAGAAGACGGAACTTGAGCACACTTCTTTGCATTGGATGGGCGGAGTTTGAATAGTCTTTCTCTAATCTACTCTAGTTTACTAAGAAAATCTTTGGTATGGCCCACCTGTAGTGGCTTCATGCCCAGCTCTGATGACGATGTAAGTAAGCCATCCTATCTATATAATCTTTGGTACGGCCCACCTGTAGTGGCTTCATGCCCAGCTCTGATGACGATGTAAGTAAGCCATCCTATCTATATAATCTTTGGTACGGCCCACCTGTAGTGGCTTCATGCCCAGCTCTGATGACGGTGTAAGTAAGCCATCCTATCTATATAATCTTTGGTACGGCCCACCTGTAGTGGGCCCAGCTCTGATGACGATGTAAGTAAGCCATCCTATCTATATAATCTTTGGTATGGCCCATCTGCGGTGGTGTCATCACGCCCAGCTCTGATGACGATGTAAGTACGCCATCCTATCTATATACTCTTTGGTACTACCCACCTGTAGTGGCGTCATGCCCAGCTCTTGGCCGCTCCTGCCCTGGGCGATCTTAGACAGGTCATTCACTAGCCGCTCAAAGATGTTGGCAGCGTTCAGATCACAGTCGTAGTTCACGTAGATGTCCACCACACACTGGGCATCTGCAGCCAGGGGCAGGAGGAGAGGGGATAAGAAGGTGAAAAGGGTAATGTAGTCAAGTCAAACAGCCAAGCTGGCTACATGCGTTGCTTCACGTACACAGTCACAGTTCACAAAGTTCAAATAGATATACAAAAAAAACTACCCTTTCAATACAAAGATGCATTTGTGATGCAAAACATGCAAAAGTGGCATTCGAGTCCATTAAAACATAACAGATAATTTTTTGTTAAAAGATAAATGCAAAGGGTACATTAGAGGTAATAACAACTGCAAACGTTAAAAACAATGTTTTTTGTTTTGTGCAAAAAAATAAAGGCTCTCTTATAAATTAAGCTGTGGTTTGGAGGTTAACTAGTAAGTGTTAATTAGTACTAAGTAGAGGGATGTGTTTTTATGTGAGGGGTGTTGCTTCTAGTTCAACACTGCTACCTGCACAGATGCGCGTGAGGGTCTGGATCACCATCCACTTGTGCTCGAAGGAGCTGCTGGAGGTCTCCAGGATGGTGAGAAAAATCTCCCTGAAGAACACCTGCTCATGGCCAGCACAAGGGCACAGGAGAACAACAAAAACAGGGGAAAACCATAAATATGCTTCACATACTGTACATCTTTTTGTATTTGTATGCAGCTTAACTGAACTATTAGTTTTTGTGCAGATGATGTGTGAAATGTCACTTTCACTTCAGTTTGAAAAATCCAACCATCATCAGTTCGTCGCGGCGAATCAAATGGAATGGAACAGTTATGTTGTTGATTTGATTGGGCTGCGGCAGGCGAATTCGCTCCTCATTTGCATAACATTAAACTTTCTTTAATAATTTCGCTTCGCTTCGCTCCTGTTCGCTTGCCATCGCTTGCCTTCGCCTCTCTCATAGGAATGAATGGCAAAGTTCGCAAATTCGCGTATATGTGTCCCTACAGTAATGCTATTCGGTTTGATATTCAAAGTCAATAGAAAACAATTCTGCATCCCCCTGTGGGCATGGAACGGCCTACTGTACCTCGATCTGCATCTTGAGGTGGACCTTGAAGTGGGAGAGCAGCGTGAGGAAGATGGCCAGCGACAGCTCGAAGACCTCGGGCACGGAGGAGACGCCGTTCTTGGAGAGCGCCACGCACAGGTACTGCTTGATGGCGTTGACGAACATCTCGTGCGTGCGGAACACGGGGCCCGCGCCCTGCAGCACGGACAGCAGCAGCTGCAGAGACACCACCTTGGAGCGCAGCTCATGGGACCTGCGGAGGGAGAGAGGGGGAGAGATAGGGAAGAGGGGGAGAGAGGAATAGAGCGAAAGAGAGAGTGGAGAGAGAGGGGGGGGGGGAGGAGAGGGGGGGGAGGAGAGGGAGAGGAGAGAGGGAGGGGAGAGGAGAGGGGGGGGGGGAAGAGAGGGGAGAGAAGGGGAGAGGGGAGAGGGAGAGAGAGGGAGAGAGGAGAGAGAGGGAGGGAGAGGAGAGAGGGGGGGGATAGAGGGAGAAGGAGGAGAGAGAGGGGAGAGAGAGGGAAGAGGGAGGGGAGAGAGAGGGGGAGAGAGGGAGGGAGAGGAGAGAGAGGGAGGGGAGAGAGGAGAGAGGAGAGAGGAGAGAGAGGGAGGGGAGAGAGGAGAGAGGAGAGAGGAGAGAGAGGGGAGAGGAAGGGAGAAGAGTGAGGGGGGGGAGAGATAGAGAAGAGGGGGAGAGGGAGAGAGGGAGGGAGAGGAGAGAGAGGGAGGGGAGAGAGGAGAGAGGAGAGAGGAGAGAGAGGGGAGAGGAAGGGAGAAGAGAGAGGGGGGGGAGGGAGAGGAGAGGAGAGAGAGGGAGGGGAGAGAGGAGAGAGGAGAGAGGAGAGAGGGGAGGAGAGGAGAGAGAGGGAGGGGAGAGAGGAGAGAGGAGAGAGGAGAGAGAGGGGGGGAGAGGGGAGAAGAGAGATATAGAGAAGAGGGGGAGAGAGGGAGGGAGAGGAGAGAGGGAGGGAGAGGAGAGAGGGATAGAGGGGAGAGAGAGGAGAGAGGAGAGAGGGGGGGGAGGGGAGAGATAGAGAAGAGGGGGAGAGAGGGAGGGAGAGGGGAGAGAGGGGGGGAGAGAGGGATAGAGCGAAAGAGAGATGGAGGGGAGAGGAGAGAGAGAGGGGGGAGTAGAGCGAAAGAGAGAGGGGAGAGAGAGGGAAGAGGGAGGGGAGAGGGAGGGGAGAGGGAGGGAGAGAATGAAAAAAGAGAGAGGAGAGAGCAAAAGAGAGAGGGAGAGAATTTTGTTTCATTTTTCAGAAAATCTGGCATAGTAATAACCAACCAATCATCCAGGTCCTCATTTACTCATACCAATGATCAATACAAGTCATTAGATGTTATAAAAATAAAAACTGAAAAGTAAGAAAAGGTTGCACTATGCATGACCTTTTCTTACTTTTCAGTTGTACTATATTTTGGTCAGCACCCTAAAAAGAAGAAAAAAAACCTGTTTGGGTGATGCCTGCTCCAGCCTTTATGAAATGTTATGAAGATACACATGGCTGGCACATGGCTTTGACAAGAAAATAACAAGGAGGTGAAATGCCTGACTCAGCAGAGCGTGGCGATGGCAGTGCGGAGAGAGAGGGGGAGAGATGGTGGATAATGGCATATGAGAGTTATCCAGGATAATTGGCAGGCCATTAAAGGTTAAGTAGCCATTAAAGCTTAATCAGCGGGAGGCGAGCATGGCTGCTGTAGCAGGCGCTGGCGCTAGCGGTAAGGATGGGGTTGGTGTTGGTGGGGTGCTGGCCATGGCCAAATGGTTACAGAGATGATCTTTGGAACAGGTAAGAGGGATGCCCACCCTTTGCCTTGTTGTTGTTTAATAATCGTAATTTTCACCCAAATCGTGATCGTGATCATATTTTTTTCCATAATCGTGCAGCACCAGTGATAATAACGGTGGTTTACTTTGGGTCTGGAGGGCCATCAGCCAGGGTCTTCATACATTAAACCATTACTAATATTAGTGGTGTGCATTGGCACTGCCCTTACGATTCGAGAGGTAATGATTCAATTGGAATCAATTCAGTCGATCAATGCATTGAAATACATTACATTGCAATTGCAATGCATTACATTTCTCCTGAAAGGAAGGCAACTTTTCCATCAGTCATGAGGCAATGCAAGCACTCAGAAGACACTGAACAACATTTCATTGGCAGTTGTGTGTATGGAGAATGATGATGGTGATGATAACGGTGTCTTACTTGGGGTCTGGGGGTCCGTCGGCCAGTGGCTTCATGGAGAGTTTGCAGAGGGAGCGGAAGACGAGGAAGGCGTCCTTCTGGAGGATGTGGGAGAAGCGGGCCGCAGACTGGGTACCCTGAAGACCCTCCGCATCCTGCCATGACAGATAACCACCATCCATCATTATTATTATTGAACTAGCAGCTTAATATAATAGTACCGTCACAATTGGCATTTTATATTCATTGATCCATTATGCTTAAGGAATTACACAATGAAATGCAGCTTTTGACATACTCTGCGTTTTCCTGCTAATCTCTGTGTTTAGACTATCCCAGTGGTGCTCAAACTGTGGTACGTGTACCACTGGTGGTACTTGAGGCATCTCTGGTGGTACTTGGAAGAATTATTTCTTTGTGCATTGATTTGAAGGCTGATTCTTGCAGTTGAAAATATCTCTTTGGTCTCACATTTTGTAATATTCATTTGTATGAATCTGAAAACATAATGCAGAATAATACTAGGCAAGCAAGAAATTTAAAAACAAACATGCACTGAATGTTGATGCCGTTATGAACTTGTCCTGTATTGACTGGCAAAAGTGAATATGGAAGGCATTTACTGTGATATTCTAATGTTGGCTGTCAAGGTGGTACTCGGAGAGCTCAATATTTTCTCATGTGAAAAAATCAAAAAGTTTGAGAACCACTGGACTATCCCATACACCATTTTTTAAACATAATTTGAAATGCAGAAGGAGGAATGTTTGAAAAAAAAAAAACGTTTTTACAGCATCATCTCATCCCCATAAGTTGAAGAAGGCATACAAATATAGCACAAAGACAAGTGTGAAACAACATCCAGGGCTATTGTTCCACCAACTGGTCCTATTCAACAATGGCAACCAGAAGAACAGGAATGCTGGCAGGCCAACACCACACCACCCTCTTTTATTTCCAAATGTCCCTAAAATAACTCAGCAGTGGTGTAGTGCTGGTAAAGAGCAATTGCTCAACACCCACTTGCTCACTTCCACCATGTAAAACTGTCACTTTTTTACTTGTTCTGTGTTATAAACAAGGCGACCACAGGTCAGGCGTGGCGGTCTGTGCGGTGCGGTGCGGTGCGGCGTGGCGTACCATGATGTCAGTGGAGGAGACAGACGTGCGGTCATCCACCATGCCGTTCATCTGCAGGGAGTCCATGCGGACAGCAGGGGGCAGCGTGTCTGGCTGCTGCTTGGGTTCCGCCTCAGGCTCCACCTGTTGCTGTGGCTGCTCCTGTGTCTGTTGTTCCGCCCCTGCGCAGATAGGTAGGTACAGGACCGGATTAATGCACAGGCTAGACATGGCTGCAGCCTAGGGGCCCCACCAACCAGGGGCCCCCTGATAGATCAAAAGGGAAAAATTGCAAAATTGTGACAAGATGCAATATTGAAAAAAGTTGGCCAAATTCATTTATAGCTCGGAATTATGGCACTGATTATGTGATTTTGGCATGATTTTTTTTGCTGCAGGGGGCCTTATGCAACGTTTAGCCTAGGGGCCCTGGGTCATTTTAACCCAGCCCTGGGCAGGCAGGTAAGAAAGGAGGATGGTGAAAGGTTGAAAAACGAGATGACAGGGGGCCAGTGCTCTTGCACTGCTCTTCTCAAAAGCTCATAGAGTACTACACACACCCACTTCAAGAAAGGTCAACACACGATTCCCTTTTGAGAAAGAAATTGCATTCATGCCTTCCAGGGACTGAACAAAAGAGAGGGTTTTTTCCCTTTGAAAGTGAAAATAGCTCACGGCAGTGAGAGAGAGCAGAACAGTCTGCTGTTTTTACATGGACTTAACAAAGTTAAGAGGGTAATTCATATGAGTCCTGATCTGATGCATACATTGATTATACACAAACTTAGATAAAAACCAATACATATTTTACAATGATTTTATGATATACAAAGATAAAGTGTAAAATTCTTGTGGGAAGTTGTTCCAAGGAATTGAATAGTAGAAAGTTGTTCACTGTCATTTATTTAGTTTAGTAGTGATTCTATTTGTGTAGTGTTACACAATCAGACGTTGAATTTGAAAAGTGGTTTAAAGTGTCGTTTAAGCGTAGCTTAATGTGTGCAGTTGCTCCACTGTTAAGGCCGGGTTATGCTCTGTTTAAAGCCTCAACGTAGTGAGTCAACACAGTGAATATTCATTTACAGCTCCATTCTAGCTGCGCTATCCGTTTCCGTCACAACGGTAGGGACAGCGAGATGATTGTTCAAACTCTACCTTCAATACAAGGAGTAAACTAGACGTGTCTGTTGTTTTGTAGCTACACAGACTCGACGACAATGAAAATGAAACATTAAATCTTTATGTGTGCAGTTGCTCCTCTGTTAAACTTACCTGCATCAGGAGTTTGGTCAGCAGGGCCACTGGGTGCCTCCCCCTGCTCCCCCTGCTCCTCCTGGGCCTCCCCTTGCTGCTCCTGGCCTTCTCCTCCTCCTCCTCCGTCTCCATCCCCATCTCCTCCCCCATCTCCCTCAGCCTCTGAGACAGGCTGGGTAACAGGTGCGGACGGTTCCTCTGCCTCCGTCTCTGCAATGATGAATAAGGACGTATAATAAATGTTGTCTACTGCAACGCTACAGTGGTATTGACATGATAACACCACATGACACGGAAACCAAATTCTTGAAAATGTTACACAGCACAATTTTGATACATTTGAAAATGTCTAAACTATATACAAGGTATATAAAATTATCAATACACTCAGAGTGTAGACCTCCGCTGAGGCAGCTGTTTGACAGAACATTTCACGAGGTCACTATGTCACTTCACTAGTCTTTCTGCCTTGCTTTTGTGCAGTTAGAAACTGGAATGTCAAAATTCGCCCTATCCTGCAGTAAAGAATCTTTTTTTTTTTTAAATCCTGGATCCGAATCGTAATAAATATAGATACACTTGTGTTCTTTCATGGGTCACACAATACCTGAGGATGGAGCATCCTCCCTGCCCTCCTCCACTGTGGCCACGTACTCTCCCTCCTCCTCTTGACTCTCCGCCTCCTCTGGTTGGCCGTTGAGGGAGGGGGGCGTGTCCTCCTGCGGAGGCGTGGGCGTGCTGGGGGGCTCGGCGGACCCAGGTGAGGGCGAGGGGGAGGGCTGGCCGTTCTGCTCCAGGGGGGAGCGAGGTGGCTGCGGCGAGGGGGAGCCGGAGCCTCGGCTGTGGGTGGGCGAGTGGGAGGAGAGGGGGTGGGGGTGGTGGGGGTGCAGCCGGGAACGCTCCTTCTCCTGCTCCTGGGCCTCCAACGCCTGAGAGGGGCAGACAAAGGACCTCTTTAAGATCAGACACACACATGGACACACATGCACATGGACACACACGCGCACGGACACACACGCGCACGGACACACACACACACGCTCACGCTGTAGTCACACACCTGTGTCACTCACTGCAGACACACACTGGCGAGGCCAAAGGAATGGGGAGGTTTGTTTACTGGCTGGGTCATGCAGAGCGAACTGCACTTCAGTAGCTCTCAGGAAGTCGAATGGACAGATAATCAAAGAGATACAAAAGAACCTTCCAAACCATGCTGTTGTTCTCACCAACCAATAATCATGTTTTGTGTATAAAAATTTAAGTAATGAATACATGTAGTATGTTTGAGTAAATGATTGAGCACTATCATTTCTGAAATATGACCACTCTTTAGGACTCGCTCTCTCTCTCCCACACACACAAACACAATATATACAGACAACACACTTTACACACACGCCACAGTGGCGGCCACACATAAACTGCACGCACGCACGCACACACGCACTGTCTGTTGAGCTGCATGACAGACATCTCCCTGAGTGCGTTGCAATATGCGACCTTGCCTCCTCCACTTGCTTCTCTCCTCGTACCAGGATATGTCATGATGACATCACTGACAACAGCATTATATTTCAATATCTTGCAAAAGCTCAATTGTAGAGTCTTTTTCTCCTTTGCAATTGGGATGGTGAATGAAAAAACAGTCCCTCAAAAGTTGTTGTGGCTAGGCTGACAGCAGGGAAACTTTATCGTTTTTCTCCACGGAGGAGGGGCCAGGAGGCGGGATGAGGAGACAAGCGCAAGTGGAGGAGGCAAGGTCGCATATTGCAACGCACTCCCAGGCTGGACTTTGCCACACGCACGCACGCACGCACACACACACGCACGCACGCACGCACGCACGCACGCACGCACGCACGCACGCACGCACGCACGCACGCACGCACGCACGCACGCACGCACGCACGCACACACACACACACACACACACACACACACACACACACACACACACACACACACACACACACACACACACACACACACACACACACACACACACACACACACACACACACACACACACACACACGTAGCCACTGTCTGTTTAGCTGCATGAGAGACATCTGTCTCCCTCTCTCTCTCTCTCTCTCTCTCTCTCTCTCTCTGTCTCTCCCTCTCAGTCACTCACTGCCTGGTTTTCCATGCGGGCGAAGATGACGTTGAGCATCTGTGTGAGCGTGGCCTTGGCCGTGGTCTGGTTGATCAGGTTGCGGCTGGCCAGGTAGATGTTGTAACACGTCCGCACCGTGAGCAGAATGGTGCCCTCGTGGATCTCAATGTGAGGCGAGGTCACCGCCGTAAGAAGAGCCTGGGGGGAAAAAACACACGCAGCGGAGAGAGAGAGAAAGAAAGAGGATAGACAGGCAGAAAAGAGACAAACAGAAAGAAGGAGAGAGAGAGAGAGAGAGAGACAGGAAAGAGACAGAGAGAGAGACAGAGACGGAGAGAGGAAGAGAGAATGAGAGAGAGAGCAAGAGAGGTAGAGAGAGATAGAGAAAGAGAGACAAGACAGAGAAAGAGAGAGAGAGAGATGAATAGGCAGATACCAATGAAGAGTTCTATCTTGCAATACACAATCCCTACCGCATCTTCAAACACCAGTGAGTGATCTCATGACAGAGAAAACAGCCCTAAGATGTGAAAAACCTAGTGTATTGTGCACAACTGGCACACTAAAAGCAGGGATTAACCATGTACTTCAGGGGTGGGCAATTATTTTGGCCAAAGGGCCGCATTGGGTTTAGAAAGTTGACCAAAGGGCCGGATGTCGTAGGCAACTTGCCTATGTCAATCATAAGAAATGATGTATGCCAACATAATTACACCATTGTAAGTTATGCCATTCCTGCTAATTGTATCTAGATGTAGACTTGAGTAATCTTCCAAGGGTTTCCAAGACCCTTGTTTTAGGTAGACAATTTAAGAATGAGTGATCATATGAATCTGCATTTTTTTTCTTGGAAAGGCTCTGAGGGCTGCATGAAATGGCCGAGCGGGCCGCATGTGGCCCCCGGGCCTGAGTTTGCCCACGTCTGATGTACTTCATAAAGGTCAAGTACTCAAAATACATTTCAATGAAACCGAATCTTTAGAGTCCAGTGATCAGGGCTCTAAACTAACACCAGCCAACCGGCCAAATGCTGGTGAAATTTCAATTTGGCTGGTAGAAAATACCAACTTCCAAGCCACTTCAACCAATTAGTGTGTGTTTGGCTAGCCCTCCTAGTGATGATCTTTACATGTCATCCTCCCAGAAATATATGTAAACACAGTACTGTAGTAACAGCTGCAAAACTAGAGCTTGCTGTCCTGTAATCATCCCATGCCGCTGATTTATAACTCTGAAGAACAGAGCCACAGCTCCTGTGCCGTCACATAATGATGAGGTCACGGCGATAAGGCCATCTCTGATGATGATGAATGGAGCTGACCTTTGACCTTCTCCGACAGGAACTTTCTATGGTAACACAACTGGGCACACACACAGCTATCTGTAACTGAAATCAGCAAATGCTGAAACTACTTCTGAGGACGCGACTTAACAAACTTCAACAGATCACATCAACAGGCTCAACAGATTACATCATGTGCAACTGTACTTCCTTGCAATTGCATGAATAATGTCTGCATTTACATTTCAGTCATTCAATAACCTCTTTTACCAGCTTATACAGACTAGCATGGCTTTCTGAAATCAACTGATGACGGCTTCAAACTAGCTTCTGTGCATCCTAGTGACGCAATATTGAGTCATTGTGAACTTATTTCCTTCCATGTATCTGAAGAGGGCCTCTCTCTCCTCACAATTTTCAGTCAGTCAATGAGCAAGCTCTTCAATGAGGAGACCACTACTGCCCAGACTATTATTTATTGTCCTCATTGAAAAGCTAATTGACTGTGCATGAATCCAAACATCTATTGAGGTTATTGGTACTACAAGTCACTGAGCAAACAACAAGAAAAGTGCAGAGTAGCAAAGCAGAAAACAGAGGTCATCATGGCAATAGGTCTGTTGCTTGGAAACCAACATGTTCCCCATAGTTACATGAGGACTGTGTTGAATATAGGGCTGGGCAATATGACGATATATATCGTTATCGTGATATAAAAGTGTATATCGTGACCTTTCTCCTATATCGTTTATATCGTGATATTCAATTGTATAAAATTGATAAAATTACTATCATTTAATTACATTTCATGTTGTCACAATACACACTACAAGTTAATGTAACTGTAAAAATAAGAATAAAAAGATGCTTTTTCTTTTGTGACATGAAAAAATAAAGAGCAAATAAAGTGAAAACGTATGTAATTGTGCTATATCGTGATATATATCGTTATCGTGATAAAGTAATCCAAATCGTGATACTGGGTTTTTTCCATATCGCCCAGCCCTAGTTGAATATATGAGATTGAAATGGCACTAACTCAGACCATACTGCTGTATGACTCGTCATCTTTATGGAGCCAATTATAAACTCTTTACAGGAATAGATCATGGAAGTATGTACAATCAAATAATGTTTGCTCGTAAAGCACATTTAAAAACAGCAAAAGTAATGTGTTACTCTGACATCAAACACCATCTACCAAAACAGATTAACAGCTGAAACAAGGTCAATGGATCTGTTTGTGTGTGTGCGTGTGTGTGCAAACAAGCAAACCATTTTCCAATCGACACAGTGCCGTATTGAATCGCTGCATGCACGCAACTAACTATGTGGAAAATAAAATCAGAGTGATGTAATCCTCTCTCTCTCTCTCACCTTGATGATCTGCAGCTGCACCCCCTCGTCCGTCTGCGGGCCCTGGAAGCAGTTGCAGATGGTCTCCACCAGCCGGTCGATCAGACGCTTCCCCGGAGCACTGCTGTCCGGAGCGTTGCCCGTGATGTGGCCATAGGCAATCAGTTTCTAATAAGCAAGGAGACAAGGCAAATTCTAAATTCTTACATTTTCATTAATTACATAGCTGGTCATAGACGATCAGTTTCTAATAAGCAAGGTGGAGATTTGTATTGCGAGTCAGAAATATTGGTATAGAAGGGAAGAGATCTGGCGCCACACGGATGTCTTTCTTAGTTATTTCTTATTTATTTACAGTGCACTAGACTAACATTTCAACAAACCGTTCAGTAATATTAGTCTTTGTCAGGGTTCTAAACTAACACCAGCCAACTGGCCAAATGCTAGTGAAATTTCAGTTTGGCTGACTTACCAACATCATTATGAGTGTGTGCTTGGCTAGATTAAGATTAAAATCAACTAGCCATTTGGCTGGTGATTCAAAAACTTAATTACGTAAGTCAATCAATTTTTAATAAGCAAGGTAGAGATTTGTATTGCGAGTCAGTAATACAGCATTGGCCTTTGTGGTGTCTCTTTAATGCGTAAATTCAGCATAGGCGATCAGTTTCTAATAAGCCAGGAGACAAGGCGGTAAATTCTAAATTCTTGGTTCACTGGAAAAACCCTGGTCCTTAAAAATTCAGATTGGTAACCAGACTTGATATTGTTACAACCAAGGCCATATCTCTATTGTGACTAGACTAAAACTGTGTGGGCACAAACAAATCTTATCTTTTCATTAATTATGTAGCTTGTAATGTAATGTAACTCTTGATGAGTACACAGCATGAGCTCATCAGTACCTGTAAGCAGTCCAAGGAGGTGCTGACAATACGAGGGGATTTGGACTGACAGGCCAACTCGAAGGGCAACACATACTTGTCTGCCTCAATGTAGTTAGCTCGGGGAGCGACCACGGTGCCATCCCTGAAAAAAAAAAAACACACACACACACACACAGTTTGTGTGTTTGTTTACATTTATGGCCAATTACAGACAGACAGACAGAGACACAGACAGAGACACAGACAGACACACACACACGCACGCACGCACACACACAGTCATACACACACACAGAGTCACACACAAACACAGAGTCACACACACAAACACAGAGTCACAC